>NC_133333.1:217727021-217814521 GCF_042186555.1 Aquarana catesbeiana | reverse complement strand
GAGACAGAGAGAGAGCTGGGAGAGGAGAGACAGAGAGAGAGAGCTGGAGGAGAGAGAGACAGAGAGAGAGCTGGAGGAGAGAGAGACAGAGAAAGAGCTGGAGGAGAGACAGAGAAAGAGCTGGAGGAGAGAGAGAGACAGCTGGAGGAGAGAGAGCGCAAGAAAGATTGGGGGGGGGGGGGGGGCGTTGACGACGACACTGCTCTTGAGCACAGTGGCTGGATCAAAATCAAGCTCAGGTATTTAGGGGGCTGGAGACAGCAACATTTGAAAGGTTAGACACACACAGTGTAGCCCCCCCCCCAGTGTAGAGAGAGCACGCGAGACAGAGAGAGCTGGAGGAAAGAGAGAGAGAGACAGACAGAGAGGTGGAGGAGAGACAGACAGAGAGGTGGAGGAGAGACAGACAGAGAGCTGGAGGAGAGACAGACAGAGAGCTGGAGGAGAGACAGACAGAGAGCGACAGACAGAATGAGAGAGAGAGAGAGAGAGAGAGAGAGAGAGAGAGAGAGAGAGAGAGAGAGAGAGCTGGAGGAGAGAGAGAGAGAGAGAGAGAGAGAGAGAGAGAGAGAGAGAGAGAGAGAGAGAGAGAGAGAGCTGGAGGAGAGAGAGAGAGCTGGAGGAGAGAGAAAGAGAGAGCTGGGAGGGGAGAGAGAAGAGAGAGCTGGAGGGGAGAGAGAAAGAGAGCTGGAGGGGAGAGAGAGCTGGAGGAGAGAGAGAGAGAGAGAGAGAGAGAGAGAGAGGAGAGAGAGAGAGAGAGCTGGAGGAGAGCGAGAGAGAGCTGGAGGAGAGAGAAAGAGAGCTGGAGGGGAGAGAAAGAGAGAGCTGGAGGGGAGAGAGAGCTGGAGGGAGAGAGAGAGAGAGAGAGGCTGGAGGAGAGAGAAAGAGAGAGCTGAGAGGAGAGAGAGAGGCGAGAGAGAGAGAGAGCGAGAGAGAGAGAGAGAGAGAGAGAGAGAGAGAGCGAGAGGAGAGAGAGAGAGACAGAGAGAGAGAGCTGGAGGAGATAGAGACAGAGAGAGAGCTGGAGGAGATAGAGACAGAGTAAGAGCTGGAGGAGAGAGAGAGACAGCTGGAGGAGAGAGGAGAGCGCAAGAAAGATTGGGGGGGGGCGTTGTACGACGACACTGCTCTTGAGCACAGTGCTGATGGATCGAAATCAAGCCTCAGGTATTTAGGGGGGCTGGGGACAGCAACATTTGAAAGGTTAGACACACACAGTGTAGCCCCCCCCCCCATTTGGTTTTGATTGAAAGCAGCAGGTGCCAATAGAGAGAGAGAGAGAGAGAGAGAAACAGTGTTGGATCGAAAATCAGGCTCAGGTAAGTATTTAGGGGGCTGGGAGCAATATTTGAAAGGTTACAGAGAATGCATTAAGGTAAAATTCTTATGCCTTTAGAATCATTTATGGAATATAAAGTGCCATTAACAGTACAACTATCACTATTATAAATGAAAACCCAAACTAACAGTATTTACTGGCACATTAGTTGTCTAATACTTGCAAATATGATACTTAAAGCTTATACAAACCCAAAAACAATTTAATATATTGCATCTTTCCGATCTTTTATAGTTGTGTGCTGCATTCGTTTTCTGTTTGATGATCAGGCCAGTAGTACACTTTTGGACTTCACATAAGCGACTAAGAAATTAAAGCCCAACTCCGGCTAACTTTTTTTTTTTTTTTTTTAAACGACTGCATCATATATGTCGTTTTTGATTTTTGCCTCACTACCACTTTATTGTACAAATAGCTGCTGGCACAGAGAATCATGTCCTCCTCTAGATTTGGGGAAGCCTGGCGCCTCAGATTTTTCCCACCTCACTAGGACATAACACAAACCATATCTACCAAGTAGGTGTTTCGTACAGGCAGAGTGTGCAGTCAGACAGCTGGAAGGTAGTAGAGGGGGATATTTGGTATAGATGGGGTTGGATTAAAAAGTTTGGCTATATAAGCTTTAAAAAAAAAAAAAAAACCACACCTTTTAAGTGTTTATTCATGACGTTACAATAGCAGATGGAGACATGCAAACTGTGTTCCTGGTGTCCTACTGTACACAAAGATCTTGCTACTTTATAGCACAGATACTCGGTGTAGTATAATTTACCAAGTTTGCATATTACGGTTTTTTGTCAGCTCTTACCAATGCTGGACATGAACTCCAACTCTTTACAGTTGAACTTCATCCTTCCATTCAGCTTGCACAGTCTCTTCTTTTGAAATTGAAATTCTTATTCTGATTTCACTGCACACGGTGAGCTTCTCACGATGTTCATAAGAAGCTGCAGGAAGTCAAACACAATCCAGCGCCATTTAGCTCTTTTCTCCCTCCTCAGTCTTAAGTCTGCTCCTTTCATTAATTGAATTTCAACTCTTTCAATATTGGAGGCTGAGCATCATATGTGGGCATTACCTAGGGCAGCCTGATTAAAAAAGGAGCTTGTCAAGGAACACCCGCTCCTCCAGACCGACATCCATCCATCAAAGCATTTTGATATTCGCATAACTTCTCCCAAGAGTCAAAATATTACTAAAATATTTTTACATTTCTTCTAACAGAGGGTGTTTGGAGGTCATGATTTCACTTACTAACCCATGAAGTCAGGAGGTTATTCTTCATTTTGTAAACAGTGACCTGATGGGAGAACAGCAGGGTAATGATCTAGTTAAACCTCTCCCTGTTCTGACAAGCCTATTTACACAATCACAAAGACTGAAGAAGAAGAAAAAAAAAAAAAAAAAAGTTACAAATCTCAACTACTCTGCCAGTACATAACTTGGCCTGGAGAATGCATGTTTGGAAGTGTGACGCACAGCGTAAGAAATCAGAATTTTTACTAGTAAAAGGATGGTGTGCACAACATGAGAGGAATGCGGAGGACGGGCTCATGCCATCACAATGAAGTCATGGGTACCAGGAGAGCCTCCACATATCCTCTTACTCATTGTTTGATGCCACTATAAATCTGAAGGCCGTGTAGAAAAACACAGGGACTGTTTGTGGTTTTCCAACGCCCTGAAATTTATAGACAGGGAGGTCGAAAATCATCTAAGCCTGACTGTTTAACCTCTTGCCGACAGGTATGTGATTTTGCACTTTTGGGTCTGCGACACACGTGCATGCGCCGCCGGCAACCCGCTCCCTCTGTGAATGGACACAGCGGGCGCTAATCAGCAGGTCCACCGGGACCCGATTGTTCCCAACAGGGTCTGAACGGCAGTCTGCCTATGTAAACAAGGCAGATCACCCTTATGTTAGTAGGGTAGACAGAGATCCTGTGCTTCTGCCAAGCAGGAACACGAATCTCCAGCTTCCCACAGTCCAACAACACCCCACACAGTTACAAAGCACTCCCTCGGAACACAGTTAAGCTTTTGATCGCCCCTGATGTTAACCCCATCCCTGCCAGTGTCACTAGTACAGTGGCCATGCATATTTTTTTAGTACTGATCACTGTTATTGGTGTCACTGGTATCCAAATAAGTATGAAAAGTGTCACTTAGTGTCCATTTTGTCCGCTGCAATCCCGCTATAAAGTTGCTGATTGCAGCCATTACTAGTAATATATAAATAAATAAATACAAATTCCATAAAAATATCCCAGTTTGTAGACGCTATAACTTTTGCACAAACCAATCAATTTACGCTTATAGGGTTGGTTTTTTTTTTTGTTTTTGTTTTTTTACCAATAACATGTAGAATACATACTGGCCTAAAATGATATTTTTATTGGATATGTTTTATAGCAGAAAGTAAAAAATATTGTCACCTCTTGTCAGATTGGTTGCTCTTCTCTGCACTCTCTCCAGTTCCCCAATATCCTTTTTGTGAACTGGTGCTCAAAACTGAATGTTTTTAGCCCCAAAGTGCATAACTTTACATTAAATATCATCTGCCACATAGCTGGCCAATCAAACAGTGCATTCAGGTCTGCTTGTAAATTGTAGACATCCAGCAGTATCCTCTTCTGCCACCCTCCCCCTCTTCACCCCCACCCCACAGCAGTATCATCATCCTTTGCCTCCCGCTTTACACCCCCCCAAAACACACACACACACACACACACACACACACACACACAGCAGTAGTGTCTTCCTTTGCCCCCCATCACATCACCTTGGGCATAGCCATACCTGACCTTTTTATGAATAATGTATTACAATTTTGAAGGGGTGGAGGTGTACTTACTTTCTTTTGCAAGAAAAGCATTTAAAGCATCCATTTAAACTTGCAAGCTTCCTCGGCTAAAATAAAAGTAGAACTATGGTCTAAAGCCAAATATAAATATGTTATACAGCAACATAAGTTCAGTAACAGAGTGCTGTTCATTTTAACAAGTATGCTTTGATGGGCATAAGCTATTCCCTATCTTCACTTTCTTGCAAACAAGTGACAACGCTGCATTTCACCAGACAAATTATCCCTGTTGTCACCCTTTGGGTCGGCAGAATTCACCAGAACAACATTTCAACACAGCGACGTCACCTTGGGTAAGACTTCACTACAATCATCACTGCTCCAGGCTTTTCAATCAATAGTTGTCGCCTATCTCCGCCCACTACACCATGACTAGCCACGCCTATCCCTGCTGATTACCTAAAGGAATTGTGGAATGCACAGAACAGCCAGTAGAAAGGAAAAAAAAAAAAAAAAAGACATCCTACTGCTGCCTAAGGCTGCCCAGCATTCGCTTTAGGAATTGGAAATGGCAGCATGCAAGCCTGATACAACAGTTCAGGAAACATGCAGGTATGAATCTCCAGGCCACCTACATAAGTGGACTCATGTTGCCCTGTACTGTAATCAAGAGAAAATAAATAAATATATATACATACACATACACTATTATATATATATATATATATATATATATATATATATATACACATACATACATACATACATACACACAGGGGACTTTTTTTATTGCACTAGAGCCCACTACAGCATTCCCCCAACCACTCAACTTCTGTTTGTCTGCACATACATATGTTTCATGGATGTCTAAGCCGTACAGAAATGGTTATTAGAGCTGAGGTATATAGAGTGCTAAAACAGATAATGTGTACTCCATTTTTGCATACAAAATATTTCCGCTCTGGTTCTGGTAATCCAGAACTGTGATAAAGTGACAGGTCTGCAGAGATGTACGTTTGTATATTATATATGAGCTCCTAAGGCAACACAGATGTGATCGTGAAAATGATACTGTTCTCCTCTAGAGTGCCTCTGAAGATAACCGTGTTATTTAAATCAATTTCAGTAATAAGAATAATGACTTATATCAACTATTAGGTCTCATAAGGAAAGAAGTCAAATAAGCTGACCTTTACAGGTCAGTCCACCCAAAATTGTTGCCATGTTCAAATACAGAGTTCAGTAATCCCTCCTGCACCTGAGCTCCCACTTCAAGCAACCTCCCACTCTTGCTACTTCCATGTGGGGGGCTGGGGAAAAGAAAGTCAGTACCCCCATGGGGAGAGGTCATCACTAAAGTCCCTGAAAAGAGTTAGTGGTCAACTCATCCTATTTATCTATAATCGAAATAGAATTATTTGGTGGAGTGCCACTGCCAACCCTTTATTACAGCTGAATTTTACTGGGAAAACATTTACATGAAGTCACCAGATTTACATACTATGAAAGCATGGCAGACTAACCGGCACCTGCAGTTGTTTTTTTAAGCTCTCTTTTCATCCCAACACTCCTGCCAATTTTAGAGGTTAAAGACTTAGTTTACCTTTTGTAGTAGATTTTACTTTTTCACTCTGGAATAAAAAGCCTTTGGTATTGTGTTTTGTGCCGAAACCATTCCAATTTTTCTATCTCTCTCTTTTACCCCCCCTCCCTGACTGTGGTGAATCTGCATCTTCTCCAGGGAGAAATTCAAAAGATGTGTGATAAGTAGTAGGCTTTCTGTAGCATTTATGTGACAATGCAGTTTACTGCAGAGAGCCGCAGAAGAACCCTGAAGCACCAAATAGGGCACATTTTCCTGGGAACGACCCTTATTCCATTGCCACCTCTGTGTTATTCCCATTTTTCTACAACAGCTATAGGAAGGTACAAGGACACCAATGGGAAGGAGAGGTGAGAGAGCGAGTGGTGGGCAAACTTGTAAAAGATGTCAATGGTGATATTGGGATAGCGACATACTGGAGGCACAGATCTTCCTGGTGAGGCCCATCCTTCATTGTGCACAGGATACCTGACTAGATCCCACCAAGGAGTTCTTGCCTCAAGATGACTAATGGCTGCAATGGGCCTGGTCCTGCACATAGCACTTGTGTTGCCAATTCAGATAAGGAGGTATTATATCATTGTATTTGCACATATTTAAGCTCTAAATAACAAAACAAAGTGATGTCTTTAAAGCCCAACTCCGGGCAAAAAAAAGAAAAAAAAAAGTGTTCCCTTACAGTAGGGGTGTGCCCTCACTGCAAGGGTTAACTGCTAGTTTTTGTCTTTGGGATTGGAATACAGAGATATACCTAATCCTCCAATCATCAAGATCAGTCCCTGCGGCTCCTGTCCCCCCCGCAGTCTAGTGCTATGGATGGTTCCTGACTTCATCAAGTCAAATAGACCTGCTCTGGTTAGAAGGACATCAGGAACAGTAAACCGCTGGATCGTGGGGGAGCATTGTTTGCCACTGGAGTGGAGGATCGGGTGAGTAATAAGCTTTCTGGTCACCCTTGGACAAAACGAGAAGTTAACACATGCAGTGCAGGCACAGCCCCATTGCATGGGAAAACTTTTTTTGTTTTTGGCCAGAGTTGGGCAATGGGGGGTTTTGAAAAGTGCAATGCTGGTGTAAAAGAGGGAGTTAGTGCCTAGTGCTAATACAGTCTGGTAAACAAATATTTGGATGGCTTCACACTCAATACTTGCAGAAAACTGCTTTACTGTAGAACAAAGTCCATTAAATACAACCACAAATGATCAGGTAAGGGAGGGAAAAGGTAGGTAGACGCATTTCACACGAAAGTTCGTGCTTTCTTAATACCACTGATTGAGAAAGCACAAACTATCGCGTGAAAAGCGTCTACCTACCTTTTCCCTCCCTTACCTGATCAATTGTGGTTGTTTTTTGTTATGGACTTTGTTCTACAATAAAGCCATTTTCTGCAACTATTGAGTGTGCAGCCATCCAATCATTCGTATACCTGAGAGTTTGCAGCAGTGGCAGGGTGTGAACCTCAATTGCTGTGCAGTCTGATCATCGTGGCCGGCAAACATCACCTATGAGCAGCGGTTCCTTATTGTATGGACCTGCTAATACAGTCTGCTGGCTTTCATCATGAAATAGGCAGGACTGACCTATACACACACACACAAACACACACACACACACACACGGATTCTGCTTCTTCGTGAAGATAAAGAGCAATATGTACATTACAGGAATCACAGCCACCAATCAACAATTAATTTAACTGTTGCTTTGATTTGCTGCACTTTTTGATTTGCTTAACTTTCCTTGCAGAGAGACGAAGAAGGGGCTCACACATAGCAGATGGAATTGTCTGTACTATGGAGAGCATGAATAAATTGGACTGAATGCTTTTACATAGTGTCTTCCTTTTCTTTTAAAAAGTTAATTTCCTTTGCAGCTTTACTGAATGATATCGAAGGAAAGGGGGTAAACCCAAAAATGCAACCCTAAGGTTATTAAAAGGAATCTATAGTCTAACAAATAATTAAGTGAATTATGCTCGATTTACATTGTTTCAATAGTTTGTAATCCTTGGTCCACAGGGCAGCCACACTTCTTCGTTACATATGCAGGGCTCTGCTTCCTATGGCTTTTATTATCTCAATGCAAGTTCATCAGTTTTCCAGGAAGCTGTTCATCAAGGATGCAGACTTATTTTAGATCAGTGCTAGTTCACACCAAATGCAGTCCAGTGCATTTTTTCTCTGCATCAGAAATGCATGTACAACGTTTTCCATGTATTCCAATGTCCCTAGTTCACACCGGTGCAGAAAAAAAACAAAAAACGAACATGCTGCATTTTTTCTGCATAGAACTGTACTGGAACATAGCAAAACATATAAAAAATGCACCAGAACTGCATGTGGTGTGAACTGTAAGCAAAAACTAATTTGGAACATATCTGTAGCGCATTTTTGTGGTATGAAGTGGTCCATATAGTCACTAGCATCTCTAGATAAAAATTATAAAGAGTACTTCCAACATTTGAAGGCACATTTAAGAAACCTCCACCATATATTTATTATGTATTCCCATTCAAAGAGCATACCTAAAAATAATTTCAAATTAAAAAAAATATTTCTTACCTTTCAAATTGTTTCTTTGGAGCAGGATTATGCACATTACTCTATAGGCAGTTTGTGCTGTTCAAAATCACTTACAATGTGCTTATTTTGGACACTTTAGGGACAGCTTGGTTTAAAAGTGTATTGAAATACAATGCAGAACCCAAGCCTTGATATCTTTAACATCCTTGTTATGGCACAGTGTCCATATCTAGTTCACAATCGACAATGAGATCTGCCAGCACAGTACAGACATGGTTACATATGGTGTACATCAACTCCCCAGTCCTCTCCCTAACATTACATGGAAGGGAGAGCTAGGAAAGAATTTTTAGATTTGGAGTTTTCAAAAGAAAGCACCTAAAAAGCTAAGCAACCATTTATTTATTTAATTTTTCCAAAGTTATACAATGTGAATGGGAATAAGTGGGTGTTTTGCCAACTTGGCTACAAATGTGGAAATACACTTTAAACATTAAAGTATGTCAACCCAATATCAAATGTTATTTTCATGTGAAATTTAAAATGCAAAAATGTGTCTTCAATGAAAATGCCCTATAGTTATCATTTAATTACAGTTCCACACTCTATATTTTGCCATTTGGCAGTACTTGAGATTTTTTTCCTTGGAAGATTAAAATCTTCTTAGAAATGTCTGTTATAAATCCAGATATGAAGAAAGCAGGAACTGCACCACACCAATGGCAATAGAGACTAAAATGTTATTTTTTTTTATTGGATAATCAATAGAAGAAAGCCAACTCTTTCAAGGGGTCACACACTCCCCCCTTCTTCAGGGCTTTTACAATAGGTTATATAACTTCAAAAATGCCCGGACTGGAAAATGTTTCTAGATATCACATTAAATGATGTGCACTAGCAAGTAATGCAGCATGAGGGAAGTTTTTCAGATCTCTTTTTGAGTCCAGGCATTTGTGAAGTTAAGAACATACAAACCTTTATGAAGAGGGAGTGTCTGAACCCCCGAAACATGTTGGATTTCTTATTCTATTGAATGGTAATAGAGTCCAGAGTGTTTTTTTTTTTTTTTTTTTTTTTTGGACAAATCACGCCAACTGTTGTGCTTTAGTACATGGGAGCGGCCTCACCGAAGTGTGTCAGCTTAAGTAATTGGATTGTCATTCACATCACTGGACATTTATAATAGGAGATCTAGTTATGCATGTACCTCTATCAAATCTAGCATTTAAAATATTTTGGTCTAATACCGCAAACCATTCCTTGACATAAAGCTAGAGTGTATGGCTGATCAGTGAATTCCCTGTAGAGAGCAGGAAGTCCCCTGCGCTGTGTGAAGGAAGATTTGGTTATTTAAGGCCTGTCAACCCTCTGCCATCTTCTTGCTGGGTACCTCACCTGCTCTGGAAGTAGTTTGCTAGCTCTGACGCTTCGTGGTTCAGACTCCTCAGGTGCACGATTAAATTTCCAGAGTTGGTGAACATGGCACCGCATGTTTTGCACTCATATATCCGAGGCTTGCGGATAATGTGCCGGGAAACCCGCATGTGGTGTTTGTATTCCCCGAAGGAAGTGAATGTGGCACTACATATCTGGCACCGGAAACAGCGTTTACCTTCGTGTTTCAGCCGATGCATCTTTAAGGAGTATGCCCGAGTGAATTTTTTCCCACAGCGATCGCACTGAAACGGTTTAATTCCTGAAGGAGAGAGAGAGAGGCATGCCATCAACAAACACCCACATGATATTTGTGACATACAGATATCTAAATAATACATAATACTAAAGCTGAACATACATTACACTGCACAATCTCCTTAGATTGCATACATACGTGCTGTGTACCACCTAATAATGCCCATGTAGACTCAGCCTAACAGAACCAACTAATTAAAAGAGAACTTCAAGAAAGACTAAGACCTGCCATGCAACCTAGTTGGGTCGAATGAAAATAAAATATTTAGAGCTTGTGTAGACAGGTAGAAAAGCTTTCTTTTATCAATGCAAACATATCTGAAATCTGAATAGAACCTGCTGTGTTTACCTAGTTCCAGACTTTGGGAATGCTACACAGAAAAACAGGACATGTGTAGCACAACCGGTCTCTCCGCCTGATTCTAGGACCTCCCCCTCAGTATACAGCAGCTGTCAGCTTTAATTAATCAAAACCAGGATTGTTGAGTACTCAGAAGGTGTGGGCAGCTGCAGCTGTCAAAAAAGCAGTCAGAACCAGTGTTTATAAACTATACCGCTCAGAATACAGAAAAATACCAAAGCAACAATGTTACTTTTGTATCATTCTGTTCATTCATCTGCAGATCAATGGAATGACCCTAGATCTGCAGGTGAAGTCAGTAAGGCTGGGTTCACACTTGTGCAATGTTAGACATCGCAGGTGATTCGCACCGCACTGCTGTGCAGATCACATGCGATGTCTGTGCGATGCAAATTCACCCATACAGATTATATGGCTGAATTTGCACCACAATGGTGCAAGACCCTTTTTTGGTCCGCACTGTAATCGGATAGCATAGGCGTTTACAGCCATGCAACCTGATTCCTGAACCATTTGGCAGTTCTCACTGCGATCTGCAAACCGGACCTGGGGGCGTCATTAACTCTGCATTGACACCCGCAGCACTTTGCAGATGTCAGTGTGAACCGCCGGCAGGTGACATGCGATGAGGGAACCGGCACTGGAATTGTGCTGGTTCCCGCATCGCATAGGAGAACCGTCATTAAATGCACCCCTCCTCATTAACTCTTATTTAGTGGCCACCAGTATATAGGATGTATCCCCTTCAGTTCTCCCACATAGAGGAGTTCAGCTCCCATGGTTGAGACAAAGGATCTTCCATTCTATTACTAGAGTAGGACCCACTAATTCGGGGTACTTTGTCACAGTAAGTGGGCTTAGCACTATATGACCATATAGTGTGACCAAACCCCCGTATTTTTTGAATATGTTTTTAACTAGCCCTGCAGGAAATGTCATTCTTGTATGTGTGCGCTGTAAAATATTTTGTACTGTTTGTAGGTCTTATAGCAGCACCATCTTGAATTTAAACGCATTGTATGGTGTGCCCCCCAAATATGTTCTTGTATATTAAAAGCAATCTGACAAGTTAAATAAAATAAAATAAAAAAAGTCCTTTGTTTAAACCCTTAGTATGTAAACTTTTTGTTCTGTTTGTTAACATTTTACACAATTAACATTTACATGTTTCCTATTTAAACCAGCACAATATTGAAAAAACTAAAAAAAAACACTTTAATTTGTAAATAACATTGCAATGTTTTGTACCAGAATCACAAATTTAGTGTTATTTTACCTAGGACAAAATTACAGAATAAAATGCACACTTTATCTGCAGTAATACTATTCTTAAACACTGCTTGAAAAAAGAAAGTGTGTTTTGTTTAGATTTTGTTGCGTTTTATTGTCCAAGGATTGCGGAGAAAAAAAAAAAAAACACTTGTTGCAAAATATCATGAAAAGAAAGCCTTGTTTGTCCTTTAAGAAAAACAAATAAAAAAATCATATGTACTATCTTGTTATCTTGAAGTGGTTGCAAACCTCATATGCATAATTTCTCCAATACATGCACCATTTTATAGTTTTTGTTCTGTAAAAATCCAAACCGCTGTATTATTACCTCTGTATTTTCATCTCTAAGCCTGTCACAGCTGTCTGAAAATCTCCGGCCCATGAGCGTGTCTATGGACCAGAGCTGAGGGGGGGGGTTGCAAAGTTATGACATCACTGGCCCCACATCCCCGTTGTACACTCACACACTAGCGCCAGCTCCTGCTGGGAGGTGGGGTGTACAGCTGGGAGGTGAGGCCAGTGATGCCACAACTCCACTGCCTATGGACCAAAGATTTCAAGAGAACTGTGATAGGCTTACAGATGAAAATACAGAGGTAAAAATACAGCGCTTTGGATTTTTACAGAACTATAAAATGGTGTATGTATTTGGGGACTGATGCTTATTAGTTTTACAAGCACTTAAAACCAAAAACTTTTACTCAGGCTGGGGCAGCAGGAGTCACGCACCCCTTACTCATGCTCATGTAGGAGTCTCCTCTGCATTTCAGTCAGTCAAAAGGAGAAGGGGAGCGGTGACACATATTTTTTGCATGTGTCGGATTGTTTTTCAGTAGCAAGGCCGGGAGGATTACAGATGACAGGCTGCTCATATCCCTGCCAGACTGTGTACAAATGACTTGTGCGGCTTTGCTCATTTAGCTAAAATGTTCAGATTAATATTCGTTATCTGGGTTTACAACCACTTTAAGTAAGGACAAAGTTATTGCCGAATATACAGGCCTGTAGCAGAAATGTAAAAATGGTTCTGGCCCATAGAAGGTGAACAGGTGTGAGAGGCAATGTGGTTAAAGAAAAAGGCCAGCTGTTGCTTTAGAACAATCATCCATACTGCAACATTAAAGTAAATGGGAATCTGTTGACCTGCTTTTATTTGCACTTCAAACTTCTGTCATATCGAGGAAAATGTCCATCTACACAAGCCCTAAATAAATATTTAAGTACAGTTATAATAAATGTCTGAAAACTTTCTATCAAATTTCCATGATTCCCTGTGCACTAGAAATAAGGCAGGGAGCAGAGTATAAGCACTATGTACCCAAGTGATATAAATCAATGAGCAGAATTACAAACATTTTGCCAGATAAAAATCAAACACACATACATATATCTACTGTAAACTTGGTTGCTGGAGATTTTCTTTATAAAGAAACCATTTACTCCATTAGATTTAGACAAAACTGGAAGCTTTGGAGGGTCTAGTAACAGCAGAACATGATGGGTTCACAGGAATGCATGAAGAAAATGGAAGCAAACCTGGTGTCGGAGTTAGCAGCCCTCAAAGCGCTCTAGAGATAAAAGCTGAGAGAAGTGAAGTGGACAGACGACACCACAAACAGACACTATGGACATTTATATCCCCCACCCGCCACAGCCCCAGTACTGACCAGAATGTATCAGCATGTGCTGCTTGAGGTTCTGGATCCGAGTGAAACGCACTCCGCAGGTGGGGCACTGGAAAGGTCTATCAGGGCCGTTGGGACTAGGCCGCTCTGTACTGCTTGTGGAGGGAGTCAGGTACAGCTGGTAAGGATACTGAACATTTTCCAGTCTGAGAAAAGACAACAGAAACATAAGCTTATACCAAAGGCTGCTCCAGAGGACTGGTCACTTGAGCTTTACACCAGAGGCTCTTCTAGGGAACCTTTCACATGAGCTTTACATCAAAGGCTCCTCCAGGAGGTCCTGTCACATTAGCTTTAAACCAGGGGCTCCTCTAGTGTACCTGTCACATGAGCTTTACAACAGAGGACCCATCACATGAGAGGGACCTGTCACTCAGCTAGCCAAGAACTGCAGAGAAAATACACATCAATCTAGAACCAGGGTGGAACCTCCTTCTTTAGCAGCTTCCCAACACTAGACCTTTACTTATTGGAATATAAATTATTATGTTGCGTTTTCCTGTTGAAAAGGTAGAAAGTCACCATCACTCTAAAAATTAGTTTTCAGAATACATTACAAACACATGCGGACCAGGACATGATCGAGTCACGCTGCAATGCCCTGAAACATTGGCATTTGGACTTGATGTGACATTACTGTACGTGTTCTTATTGAATTTTGGAAATGCATATTTGGAGTGCTGGTGACATTCTGCTCTTCACTACAGCACAGCACCATCCATCTGAGGCCATTGCATGGATTACACATGGTCAAGGACCATCAGGACTGTGCAGCTCTACACAAGATTTGCTTATTGTTCCCCCCCCCCCAAAAAAAAATCACATTCCCATTGTTATGTGCCCATTCAGAAACCTACTGCATGATGTTTCTGCTGTGTAGAATAATACAATGTCGTCAGGGACTGCATTTCCAATGTAGGATGAGGAATTTGACACACAACCCGTAAAAACCAGTGATCCTTACTGAGCACATATGAGCTCTGAGAGGACTGTAGCAGCTGTCTGAAAAGAAAATGTAAACCCAATCACTAAAATCTTACATAATATTTAACATGTTATAGAGGTTCTTCAGCCATTCTGCAAAAGTTAAAAAATAAAACTAGCTGCTGATTTTAATAAACAGACGCTCACCTGTCCCACAGTCCAGCGCTGTCCTCACCTGGGCTGGTTTCTTCAACTGTCTTTCTTCCCCGGCACCAGCATGTTAACTGTGAGCAGCTGGCTGTGATACCTTGCAGCTTAACAGCTAGATGCCCACTGTGCATGCATGAGCTGCTCATTGTGAATGGCCCCGCAGCTTTCTAGGACCTGTACCAGGTCCCAGAAGGATGCGGCCCCGGGAGGGAGAACTACTGCTGTGATTGCCTAGGCAATTAGAGCAGAAGTGGAAGCAGGTACCTGTCAAAACCAGGTACCCGCTGCCCCTCCCCCAAAAAAATATGTGCCAAATATGTCAGAGGAAGGAAGAGGAGGAACAAGAGCGGAACTGTCCCTTTTGGGTGAAGTTCCACTGCAATATAAGTTGAAAAAGCGTTTTATGATCCTGCTATGTAGGTTCTTGTTCGGGCACTTCCTGTTATAGGATGACAACGCTCTTTCCCTGTATCCCATTTGTGCTTTTGCATTGTCACTCTGTCACACAGGTTTCTGATAGAGACTACAAGTAGCCCTTTAAACACACATTATGGTACACTGTTGTCACCATCAGGAACTCTCCCTAAGGGGTGAGCAACAACACAGCAACATATAACTGCCAACAGGCCCACAAGAAACACAAGCGTTTAGGAAGTCAAAAAATACTTAGATAACAGTTTGAAGCACCTTGTGACCGAAGCTTGCATCAGCTGAAGTCTGAACGTCCACCTTGTAGAATGTGAAAAACATGTGAACAGAGAGCCAGGTGGTGGCCTTGCAAATTCGGGATACAGATGCTAGATGATGAATAGCACAAGAGATACCAACAATCCTGGTGAGATGGACTCTGATGGGAAAGGAAGTAGGGGTGCGCATCTTCACTGGTCTCACGATTTGATTACGATTATCTGGTCAACGATTCGATTCCGCGATGCATCACGATTACCGACGAGCTCCCACTTCCGCTTGGGTCGCCTAGGCGGCCCTTCCTCCCTGCAATCTTCTGGGACACATCACAGTTCCCAGAAGATTGCCTGGCTGTGCAGGACAGCGCAGTGAGACAGGCGCACCCGGCTGTGAAGCTGCAAGCTGTCACAGCCGGATGCGCACAGTAGTATTGCCAGCGCCGTGGACAGGCAGGGGAGAGAATGGAGGGTTTGGGTGGCCACGCCGCTGGATTGTGGGACAGGTGAGTGTCTTTTTATTAAAAGTCACAAGATACTCTTTTTTTGTAGCTGCTGACTTTTAATAAACAAAAAATTTACTAGGCGGCCCCTCCCTGCCAGCGATCTTCTGGGTCCCAGAAGATTGGCTGGCCAATGACAGAGCGCAGTGCAGCTCGTGCAGTCTGCGCCCGGCTGTGAAGCCATAAGCTGTCACAGGCGGGTGTCACTGCCCACAGTAGATATGAAGGTGCAGAGGAGAGGGAGAGGAGCAAGGCTCCGTGCGGCCGCATCGCTGGACCGTGGGACAGGTGAATGTCTGATTATTAAAAGTCAGCAGCTACACTTTTTGTAGCTGCTGACTTTTAATAAACTAAAAAACGGGTGGAACTCCACTTTACGTAGTTCACTAATCCGGTGCACTACAAGGTACAGGAATTCACACACATGGCTGCTGGGAGGTCAGGAGGGATTACAATCCACAACTGACAAACAGCCCTGTGAAGTTCCCTGTACTGTCTCTATGATGACATTTTTCTGGACTTCCTTGTTTGCACCTTCCAGCACACTAGGAGTTAACACACAGGAATGTGCAAACTGGGGGGGGGGGCAGAGAAATAATGTCACACAGAGCACATGTAGGAGACAGTGTAAGTAGAATACAAACACATTTGTACTCTACATACAGCTGTTAAAATACCTGAGTGGTAAAAAATGCAGTTAAAATCCATTAAGTGCCCACCGCTGTATCTGCATTTTAAAATATATGCAGCTTCATATCTTATTTTTCAGTCTGTGTATATAACGGTTTTTGTCAAAATGGCTTTTGCTATTAAATGCAGTTGTAATCCATTAAGTGGTGATCGCTGTATGTGTTTTTTTTTTTTTTTTTAATAAATGCAGCTTCATATCTTGTTTTTTTTAGTCTGTGAATAAAACTGTATAAGCCGGTCATGTGACTGCTCAGTCCGGTCCGCATCTTTCTCCTCTCAGTCTCACCTCTCTCTGTCTCTCCTGACGTCAGTGGGAGTTCTCAGCCCTGCCCACCAACTGTAGCTATCAGATCAGAAGAGAGGTGGGCGGGGCTGACGTCAGGAGAGACAGAGAGGAGAGGGGTGGGCCGGACCGAGCAGTCACATGAGCGCCGGGATATACAGTTATATACACAGAGTAAAAACGAGGTATGAAGCTACATATATTTAAAAAAAAAACACATACAGGGATCACCACTGAATGGATTACAATTGCATTTAATAGCAAAAGCCATTTTGCCAAAGACTCTCGGAGCACACTTCCGGGAGGGGCGGGGCAAGTCGGGAGGACGTCACACCCGACATAGATTTTTCGGGGTTCTTGCATCGATGCCGCATCGGGGACCCCCGAATTGCGATGCATCGATGCAGCGATTAAATTCCACACCCCTAAAAGGAAGGGACATTTCTCATAAGGGTGTAGACTCTAAAAAGTCAGTTGTCTAATCCACCTAGCAATGCTGGAGCGGGGAGTAGGGTGTCCTCTACAAGGACCTCCAGACAGAACAAACAGGAACTCTGTATTGAGAAAAGAGGCCATGGCTGCCATGTAGACTGACAGCTCTGACCACATCCAAATATTGTAGGGCAAATTTCTTGTCATGGCTTGGGGCAGGACAGAGGGAAGGAGAGACACTGTCCTATATTGAGGTGGAAAGAGGAAGACACCTTAGGTAAAGAAAAAAAAAGGAAGCCTTTAGTCTCAAAACCACCTTGTGTCTTGTACAAAACAAGAAAAAGGTCCTTTTCGAGAGAGCTGCTGACTCCAAGAAGGCAACCCTAATGCCCTGTACACACGATGGGATTTTCCGATGGAAAATGTGTGATAGGACCTTGTTGTCGGAAATTCCGACCGTGTATAGGCTCCATCACACATTTTCCATAGGAATTTCCGACACACAAAAGTTTGAGAGCTTGCT
Source organism: Aquarana catesbeiana (assembly GCF_042186555.1). Taxonomy (NCBI): domain Eukaryota; kingdom Metazoa; phylum Chordata; class Amphibia; order Anura; family Ranidae; genus Aquarana; species Aquarana catesbeiana. The sequence continues at coordinate 217,796,996 of NC_133333.1, read as the reverse complement.
ATAAAATTTTCTGACAACAAAAGCCGTTGTCGGAAATTCAGATCGAGTGTACACAAATCCGACGCACAAAGTGCCATGCATGCTCAGAATAAATTAAGAGATGAAAGCTATTGGCTACTGCCCCGTTTATAGTCCCGACCTACGTGTTTTACGTCACCTCGTTCAGAACGATCTTCCACTATTTTACGACAACTTTGTGTGACCGTGTGTATGCAAGACAAGTTTGAGCCAACATCCGTCGGAAAAAATCCATGGATTTTGTTGTCGGAATGTCTGATCAATGTCCGACCGTGTGTACAGGGCATAAAGTTAAGGTCTTCCAACGGGTCGTTTCTAAATCGATTCAAAGAGGGGTTCCTGAAGAGCAGAGAGCACTAAGTTTAAATCCCAAGATGACACAGGAGGTGGAATAGGGGAAGGAATGTGAGCAACTCCCTGTAGAAAAGTTTTCTGGAAGAGAACGGATAAGACAGAAACCTGTTTCTTGAAAGTATTGAAGGCCAGACACTGGTCAAGACCAAACTGAAGAGAAGTATTTATTGGGGTTAAGCCTTCTGCCCTTGCACCAAAAGCACTAAAGCCTTCCTTGTGTGATGGTAAATCCTGCAGGAGTTACATTTTCTTGCTATAAGTAAGGTGGGAATAACCGAATAAGAGATACCCCTATCCTTTAGGACATAGGTTTCAATAGCCATGCTGTTAAAGACAGTGACAGAGCAGGATGGAACAGGGGACTTTGAGCCAGCAAGTTGTGTCTTTTTGGAAAGGCCAAGGCTTGCCCGCCAGAGGTCTGAGCACACCTGTGTCCTTCCGGGACAATTTGGTGTATTGAAAATAACCAGGCCTCCTTCCTTCCTCTATCATGCAAAGGAGTTGAGGGAGGATCTTCACTGGAGGAGAGACATGAACCAATTGGAACGGAGTCTAAGGAATCACTTAATCACTCGTTTACTGCAAAGGCTCCCTGGTCTTGGCCATCAAATTGTTCAGTTTAGTGTTGAACCTGGAGGCCATAATATCCACATCTGAATTTTCCACACTTTAGACAGAGATTTTGAAAGATCATGTCAGTGTGCAGAGAGGGTCTAGGCATCAACAGCTTAGAAAACCCACCTGTTGTTGGGTCCACACCTGAAATGTGGATGGCTGAGAGAGCAGGAAAGCAGGTTTCTGCCCGTGAGAACATTAGACTTGTATCTTTTAGGGCTACTAAGCTTCTGGTGCCCCCTGAATGATTTATGTGGTATTATCCGACTGTACTCAGACTGGGTGACCTTGAAGAAGGGAGGTCCAATGTTGTACAGACAATCTGGTTGCAAAATGTTGACAGGGAGTTTGCAACTCCCGTGGGGGGCCATGTTCCCTGGAGTTGTAAACTCACATCTGTTAATAGAGCATTCCTCTGAAAGGTCCTCTGAAGGAATAGGTTTCCAGGTTTCAGGGCAGGATCGAAGATCCACCATGCCAGGAAGATCCTTGTTTGGCTGGACATAAGCACTGGGTGATTCAAACATTGGGTCTGCTTGTTATATATCTTGAGGATGTTAGATTGTAGGGGTCTGGGGTGAAACTGAGCAAAGGGAACCCTCAAGAAGAAGCAAAATGAGAAGTGTCATTGTGAGCCGAGGGTCTAAAAGCTTGAACATAAAAGGAGGCAATCTTCTAAGGGGGGAAGACACTGACTTGAGCACAGGTACTCCAGACTGTGTGTGGGGTGGAAAGCGGACCTTGGAAAGCTGACTATCCAGCCAAAGGTTTGAGGGAACTGGGTGGTACTTTGGACATTAGCAGACAAGGAGGAGGAGTATTTCAGCAGCAGCTCATCCAGGTAACCTGTGACATGAATGCCCTGAGTTCATAGAAGAGCCAGAAAAGAAGTGCTAATCTCCCACAGCAAAATTACGTTTTGTCACTGTAAATAGGTTTGACTAGAAACCTTAAAATCATTCTTCTGAAGGAACTGGTACAGCCAACCCTTGTTGTGCCTGAAGTTTGTGCAAGGCAGTCATTGAATCTGCCTTCCTTTGGACTGTGGTTTGAAGCTGGCAGATTGTAAGGTAAAAAGCAAAGAGGGAGCAGGGATAGAAATGTTGTACCAGTTTGAAATGAAAAATTGGATTTAGAGGTCCAGGATGTTTTGGCTCCACAGTGGAGCAAATGCCGACAGACATAAACCCCCCCCCCCCCCACACACACACTACAAATAGTATGAGCAGCCCTTTATAGTGAGGAGGACTTCTGGGAGTTATTGGTGGGCCGAGGCTGGTAATAAAAAGGAAGCAGTTGGGAAGTCTGGGTTTTGAGGTTGACGTGCGAGTAGAATGGAAAAGACCCCTTTCCTGAAGTATAGGTAAAAGCCGTAGGAGGAGACTAAGGTTTTTCTTAAGAATACCTTTTCCCAGTGACTTCCTTGATGAATTTGTCAAGGGATTCCATAAAGAGGCGTTCACCATTAAATGGCACGTGTACAAGATATTTCTTGCAAGCAGGTTAGGCAGACCAATCCTTCAGCCAAAAATCCTGCACATGCACACTGAAAAAAAAAGTGATTCCCCGTCACATGTCAAAATGCATTCTCAAGAGTATTAACACAAAATGGAGCTGAAAGGATCAGCTGTGTTTATTCTGAGAGAGCAGAATATATATATAAGGCCTTTAAAAAAAGGTTCAAATACACCCATCAACAGAATTCCTAAAATAGGGACAATCCTGAATAGGAACTGCGAGGAGTTTGAGAACTGAAGTGGCAGGAGCCATTATGGAAGAGACCGTTTCTTAAAAACCTTGGAAAAAGCATAAACATTTTCAGGGCTGAGTGCGCAATTAGTGTGTGCACTAGAAAACTCTTTTTGGACTTAGCCAGTCTCTTAGTACCTATAGAGCAGGGATATGCAATTAGTGGACCTCCAGCTGTTGCAAAACTACAAGTCGCATCATGCCTCTGCATGTCATGCTTGTGGCTGTCAGAGTCTTGCTATGCCTCATGGGATTTGTAGTTCTGCAACAGCTGGAGGTCCGCTAATTGCATATCCCTGCTATAGAGGTTTGTTTAGATTGTGGAGAATCAAGTGCAGTTGGGCAAGACTAGCGCAAGCTCCATAAATTAGTGTTTGCACGGTGGAAAGCATTTGACACAAGGTCATAGCTTGTAACTCATAGGTTCCAGGGGAAGGAAAATCCTCTACTGCCTCAACTACAAAATCAACGTCTGCATTACTTCTGGAAATAAAGGAGGTTTTGCTTAAGATTCCTATACAGGGTCAGGAGGGAAATCGGGATGTGTAGCCTTTTCGGCCTCTGGAAACCAAAAGGTCCTTGAAGTGTTAAGCTTTCCAAAGAATTCAGATATAGTGACAGAGAAACCTGCTTTGTCAGACAGACCGCATGGTGTTTGCTTGAAAGAAAGCTAGTACGAGATGAGGGGAGTGGTGCCAATATAGAACACGGCTCCATTAACAAGGGAACAGCTATCACTGAGTGTTGTTCATTTCCTGTAGGACATCAGCAGAACGCGTGTTATTCTGGTCCTTTTTCTCAGCTCTCTTGTGCCTGTGATCCGCCACTGCAAGCAAAGGGATTCCCAGTGGGGTACTCATAATTCAGGTGTGTGGAATAGAAAGGGTTTTGCAGGTATAAAATAAGAGCTGGTCAAGTTTTTGTTTCTGTGTCTCTGTAGAAGATGGCCACAGGAAAGCAGCAACGAACTGTGCGCTCTCGGTAGAACAGGCGTGTGAAAATATGTCATCTGTTGAGGTGACACAATTACCTCATCCTTTTGAGATACTGCAAGTCCAGAAAGGAGGAGGAAAAAACGTCAATTTAAAATGCGCTAGTGCTCAAAAGCATTAAGAGACAAACTGGCAGGGATTACTGCATTAAAGTGAATAACTCCTAATCCTCTGCCCACTAAACCATGTAGTGTGCAGTGCCCAGCAGATAAAAACGCCAGGAAATGGAGTGCATATACAAGAAAATGGTCTTGCCTTATCCACGAAACTGGGCATATTAAGGTCCAGGCTTTGCCATCATGGTGGGAGTACCCCCAAATCGCTCTTCACGGTATGGGTACCATAGAAACAGACCACCACCCTGGACCCGTATAGCATCTTGCAGCTAACATTACACATTTCACTTTTTGCTAAGGAGAGTGCCTAGCACAGAATCCAGTGCCTGCAGCAATCATTACAGGTGGCCCAACAGAGTGGGGACTAGGTACGGTCCCTGAGGTACACACAAAGGGTAACTGATGTGTAAACTGCTGGGTAGCACAAAGCAATAAGTAGTCAGATGTTGATAGAAGTTTTAGAAGAAAAAAATGTTAATGGTTTAAATAAATAAAAGAGAGAAAAATATTTTCCCAGAAGAGAATGGGTTTATTACCTAAGGACAGTAGCAAAAAGAAAAGGAAGCCTCTCAGAGTTGACGGTCTTATATGGTTATGTTCAAGGGGCAGCCCTAGCAAATGTTCAAACACCTGAAGGTAGCAGCATATAACCCATGCTCTATGAATGCTGTACTGTAGGATTAAGACAAGTTGTTTTTTTATAATACCGTGAACCAGCTACATTTTAATCAATTAGAGTTTACATCTACTTCAACTTACTTACAGTTATTGATACTGCATCTCTTCTGTATGGACGTCAAGTTAGCAAACTATAAATACCATCTAAAGATTAGTGCGCAGATCAGGAATATCCCAGTGTTAAATAAAACCTAAGGGGAGATTATGTTCCCCAAACACCAAGCTGCCAGTAACGAGTGGTGAGTAAGTTTGAATGGAAAACAGAAGCCATAGTGGGTAATCCACCCTTGTATGCATTGCACACATTATTATTATTATTATTATTATTATTATTAACGGTGGATCTTGCAGTAACTTTGCGTGAATAGATTCCTGACATGTTACAGCAGGGGTAGGCAACCTTTTGGGCACAGTGTGCCAAAAAATGTTTTCAAAGAAATTGAGTGTGCCGATTTTATAACAAAAAAATGTCAACTTCACATTCTCAAATACGAAAAGGATTTTTTATAAAGTAAAATGCTGTAAACTACTTTAGTAGTGAGAAATTAACATCACTGTCCCCCCTGCAAATCTGTTTCACCACTGTAACCCCCTGCTTATCCGCCCCACCACTGTACCCCCCTGTACATCTGCCCCACCACTGTAACCCCCTGAACATCTGTCCCACCACTGTAACCCCCAGCTCTTCTGTACCACCCTGCTCATCTGTCCCACCACTGTACCTCCCTGCACATCTGCTCCACTGCCATACCCCCATGCTCTTCTGTCTCACCGTTGAACCATCTTCTCATCTGTCCTAACACTGAACTTATCTGCTCATCTGCCCCACCACTGTAACCCCCTTCTCATCTGTCCCACCACTGTACCTGCTGCACATCTGTCCCACCACTGTACCTGCTGCACATCTGTCCCACCACTGTACCCCCTGCTCTTCCGCCCCACCAATGTAACCCCCTGCTGATGTGTTCCACCGATGTACCTCCTTTCTCCTCTGCACACCTGCCCCACCTCTGTACCCCCCTGCTCCTCTGCCCCACAGCTGTAACCCCCTGCTCACCTGTCCCACCAATGTACCTCCTTTCTCCTCTTCCCCAACACTGAACCCCCCCCCTCATCTTTCCCACCACTGTAACCCCCTGCTCATCTGCCCCATCACTGTACCAATACACCTCCTTTCACATCTGCCCCACTGCTCTACCCCGCTGCTTTTCTGTCCCACCACTGAACCCCCTTCTCATCTGCCCCAACACCCAACCCCCCTGCTCATCTGGCCCAACACTGTACCCCCCTGCTCTTCTGTCCAACTGCTGAACCCCCTTCTCATCTCTTCCACCGCTGTACCCTCCTTCTCATCTGCTCCACCGCCGTACCCTCTTCTCATCTATGATATGTGCGATATGCAGAATGGTGAAAGGAAGCAGAGATGAGACACATCTACGTGTCCTGGCACACTCCCTGATGATCCACTTCTCGCATCCAGAACACGTGCTTCTTTGTGATGTATGGGATATATGGGTTGTCACATACAAGCATCTGGAATGGATGCGCAATGATGAGCTCAGGTCAGGGGCATTTTCTGAAAGCAGTGGGCCTGTGTGCAAGATCATAAGTTGGGCCCCCGCAGCTGAGAAAAAGTGTGGCGCTTCGCGCCACAGGAAATGTTGGGTGTGATTTTCATTGCACTGAATACTGGCTGTGGCTTAAAGGGACAAAGAGTGCAGAGGGGTTCAGTAGTAAGTAAAGGTTCAGGAATAATTTCAACAAAGTTCCCTGAATCTCAACAGTAATTCCACAAACTGTCACCTGATTGGGGTTTTCTCAATCACAGTGAAATCCCTTCTTTCTGAGATTGGTAGTGGCAACCAAGCGAGTCATCTTCCTTCAGATGGTGGGCGGGGCTAGCAGGACTGTGATTGGCTTTAGCAGTGGCCAATGACAGTCCTCCTCCTCCTGGAAACAGGGGGAGGAGGAGGACTGTCACCAGAACTGCACCCAATCTCTTCCCATCACAAAATCTGACGATCGCAGACACAGCAAAGTTAGAGAACCAAACAATGTTTCTCATCTTTTACAATGTGGGTGCGCAGTGCCTTTCCCCTCAGTGCAGGTGCGGCGTAGGGAATTCTGAAATTGGAATGCATTAGTGTCTCGCTGACACTTCCCTGCGCTGCTCTGCTGATGGGGAGGAAGTTGAGTGCCGGCAAAAGAGGCTTTGTGTGCCACTTGCGGCACCAGTGCCAGGTGTTGCCTACCCCTGTGTCACAGTATCGTTTTTTCAGAAAAGCTCCACCTCTTTTCATTAAGCTGTCCTTGAGCTCTAGTTAATGAATTTGCCTAGGCTGAGATGATGCCATCAGTCTGCTTCAGACAGCAGGATACATTTTCTTCTTACTTTGCTCAAACCCAGAGATCATACAACAACACCAACTTTGTAGCAAATCACAAGGTAGGAGACTGCAGCAGAGGCTGGTCTGTGCCAGGCATTTGTGAACACAGCCAACAGGATTAACATAACTGTGTCATCACAGTCCAGGCAGTAGATGGTGATGACCCTGGATGATGGCTGAAAAAATAAATAACAAATAAAAAAAACAAAAAAAAAAACACGTCTATGTCCTTCTGGAGGGAAAAGCTGATGGACGGCATTGTCATGGAGGTACTGTGATCATTCTGGGAGGGAGAAAAAAAAACTACCTGAAAGTGTTATATTGACACATTATTTAGCATGCAGCACTTACCATGAAAAATATATCTGATGTCAACTTTACTTTCACTGGAGCGGCAATAAAAATGAAGTGTATAATTTTGCACGAGGTCAGAAATACATATAGACCAGAACAATCTTAGTTGTTCCATAAAGAAATGACAAACCATGTCAAATAATGCTTGCACACTGCAGATACCTACCTGTCATCATCATCTGCATGAACATTGGTGCTTGCTGGTCCCTGGAGCGCAGGTAATCCTTCCCCAACACCCTCATCGATGGAGCCTAACACACAAGAACAAAAGCATACGCTCAGAAGCCGAAGCTCAGGTCTGATGTACCATTCTCACATTTATAGGCCAAGTAATATTTTGTCAGATACAGGATTAAAAAGTTACTAAAGATAAATAATACATTGATCTTACTGAAATTGTTTTTTTTTATTACTCAAAAAAGAAAATGAAAATAACTTACTGTAAAATTAATTTTCTTAGAATACATTGGCCACTTGTCTACTAGGGCAATTTTTTTTCATTTTTGTACAAATTATACAATTATTATACAAGAGACCCTGAAGAATAAAATGGTGGCAGTTGCAAGTTATGTTGTACGATATTTGTGCAGCTATTTATCAAACACATTATTTCAGGAAACAAAAACAGTAAAATGAAATGTAGTGCAACAAAACCCAATATCATATTCCTTTTTTTTTTTTTTTTTTTTTTATTTTTTTTTGGGGTTGCATCAAGTTAACAGATACCAAACATGTCAAGCCTTAAAATTGCACTGTGAAGGGGGGAAACAAAAACAAAAAAAAAAAACCTATGATAACCTAAATTTTCTATAGGCAACACTTGTAAAAGTCTTTACACCAGAGAGGCTTTAGAGTTCATTGTGAATGGCCTCGGAATGACTGCTGTCACTTGGACGTTCGCAGCAATACCACCCATGTGTAGCACAATTGTGTTTACAAACACGTGCGCACCCGATACTGTAAGTTTGCACTTGAGTGTACAAGGATGACAAGGGTGCTTTCACTTATTTTTTTTTAATCTTTATTTGTTTTAATTAGGGATGCACCGAAATTTCGGCCGCCGAAACATATCGTCCGAAATGGCCTTTTCGGCAACTTGCTGAAATGGGAACTCACGGCGATAATGGCGCGGGCCCCGGGTGCCGCCCGTTACGGGGGTGTCGTCAAGGCCGATCCTAGGCAGGTGCAGTTCACCCAGGCGCCACAGAGGTGGGGGCGCTGAAGCGCCAGAGTGCTCCCCTCCATACTCCTCTCCTTGTCAGTGTCGAGAGGTGCCTCTCCCCGCTGGTCGCCACCGCCGCTGTATTTCCCAAGCCTGTCCCCCTCCCTCCTCCTGTCAGAGGAGGAGAGCGAAGCAGCCGGAGATCGGAGCGGCTGTCTCTGTGTGGAGAGAGACTAGCTGTGCATTCACGTCGCTGAGGGGACGGTCCGTGCCTGCAGTGACATGTGTTCTCCTCCTCCTCTCTGTCTTAACTCCTGCATGCTACGATCTGTTCTCCAATCTGTTTTTATGTACCGTAATGGAGGGGGGTCTGTACTAATGGAGGGGGGGGGGGTTTGTACTAATGGAGGGGGGGGGGGTGTACTAATGGAGGGGGATTGGTTTGTCCTCGGGGGTCTGTGCTAATAGAGGGGGGATTGGTTTGTCCTGGGGAGTCTGTACTAATGGAGGGGAGGGGGTTGTCTTGGGGGCATCTGTACTAAATGGAGGAGGGGGGTTTGTACTAATGGAGGGGGGGAGGTTGGTTTGTCCTGGGGGGGGGGGGGTCTATACTAATGGAGGGGGGTGGTTTGTCCTGAGGTCTTTACTAATGGAGGAATGGACGGGGATGGTTTGTCCTGGGGGGGGGTCTGTACTAATGGAGGGGGGGGGGTCTGTACTAATGAAGGGGGGTGGTTTGTCCTGGGGGGTTATCGCTGGGTCAGGTGAGAGGGCCGATCGGCCATTATCTACTAACGTCCATAGGAACTGCAGTCTCTGACCATCTCCTGTACCATGTCCCCAGTCTCTGACCATCTCCTGTACCATGTCCCCAGTCTCTGACCATCTCCTGTACCATGTCCCCAGTCTCTGACCATCTCCTGTACCATGTCCCCAGTTTCTGACCATCTCCTGTACAATGTCCCTAGTTTCTGACCATCTACCATGTCCCTAGTCTCTGACCATCTCCTGTATAAAAAATATTTTTTTTAAAAAGGAGTCCTTTTCAGTATCGGTCAGCTTCGGTTATCGGTTTTCGGCCTAGTGTATTTTTCATTTTCAGTATCAGTTTCGGCACCAAAAAACCCATTCGGTGCACCCCTAGTTTTAATATATTTTTGTAAACAGTTATTTTCTTTTTAATTTAAATTTATTTCTATCACAAGGGAGTTAAAGGGGGGTCCTCTTAATGGAAACATCAGGGGTCTATTAGGCCCCAGCGTCTCTTCTGTCCTCCACTGCAACTGATCAACCACCGAATGGCAGCTGTGAACCCAGAAGTGAAGTGATACACTCCTGGGTTCATTAGTCACAGGGCGCAAAGAAGAATGGATGTTCCCCAATCACTGCCTGCTCTCAATTCTACAGCCATTTACCACAGTCCCAGGTTTCCTGGAGAAGTGGGAGGGAACCACTGCTCACTTTTACCTGCAGCAACAGACCTGAACTTACTTTAACCCCCTCGAATACTTTAAGGTTTATAAACTTAGACAAGGGGTTTAGGAACACAGAATACATTGGGTCATGGCTGTACATTGGGTCAAAGCTACATGTAGAGCTCAGCGTATCCCCCTCCCACCCAGGCTGGCCTTGGATTTAGGGCCAATTCACACCAGAATGCAGTGCGGGAAACCTGCAGTTTGTACACATTTTCTGCACCGTGTTCAAAACGCACTGCACTGGCAATATGCAGAGGATGTCAGGGTTAACTTAACGATACCCCAAACACAGGTCGCAAATGCATTGTGTTTGCCTGCACCAGATTGCATGGTACAGTAGTATCATGCGATCTGGGTGCAGTGCGTTTTTTAAAGTAGTGCAATCCAGCGCAATTTCAGCCCATTCATATACTGCACCCAGATCGCATGTGAATCGCACAGCCACACGCAGCGCATTCCTGTGCAATTCATGGTGTGAACCAGCCCATAAAGCAAGCAATAGTAGCAGGAGTGGATTATAAGAACAGAGGAGGGACTTGTGCTCCTTAATGTACCCCAAGAAATGGATTTTAAATCCTATTTTTTTTAATTGGAAATTAAGGGATGCAGGATAAAATAATTAAGTTTACTGGGTCATCAATAAAACAGTCTAACCAAGCGATGGGCTACATAGAAAATGAAAAACTCAAAGGCTCACCTAAACCAATTAGTTGGCAGAGGTGCCTCAACAGGGACTACAGAGCTCTCTGAAGAACCTTATAACTGAAGCCAGCATCCGCTGGGACCTGGACATCCACCTGGTAAAACTTGGCAAAGGTGAAGCAAGTCATCTCCTAAGGTGACCTCCAGGAATGACAAATCAAAGAGTCATACTGTTGAAAGACTTGTAGCTGAGAGACTGACTCACACAATGCGTACCACATCCAGTGAATGGAAGGAGATTTTCTTAGGATGTTTTGGAGCAGGACAGAGAGATGGTAGAACAAGGTCTTGGTTAAGGGGAAAAAAGAGGAAATAAGAAAAAAGGCTTTGGGAACCAAAACAACTTTGTCTTTGTGTAGCACAAGAAAGAGTTCTTTATAAAAGGAAAGCTTCCAACTCAGAGATTTGCCTGGCAAATGTGATGGAATCAAGAAAGATGACCATGTAAGTTACTGTAGACAAAGGAAGATCCCTGATAGGTTCAAAGGGCGGTTTTGGAAAAGCCAACAGAACTAGGCTGAGATACAATGGAGTACCTGGGAAACTTCCAGAAGGACTAATGTTAGGAACACCTTGTATGAAGGCCCTCACCAAACAGTGAGAAATATGGGGTCTCTGAGAATAACTGCTAAGGCCAAGAACTAATGGAATTTCAAAGCCAAATGGTGACCCAGATTACGCTGGAGACAGGCAAGATTTGTCCCACAGAGTTCTTCTTGTGATGGAAATCTCTTGCCTCACACCATGAGAAATATACATTCCGGGTGTAATGGTAAACTTGTTGCGTTCCTAGCCTTTAAATGTGTAGGAATAACCAAATCTGAAAGGATTCTAACTTTTTGGGGCTTCAATAGCCAAGCCATTAACGCGAGCAACTAAGAAGCAGGGCAGTAATCCAGACAACGGAACAATAAATCTGGAAGATCTGGGAGGGCCCACAGAGTCTGCCAGGGGTCAGATGAGGTCCGAGTACCTCATCCACCTGGGCCAGTTTGCTGCAACAAGAATCACTGGAACATCCAACATCTCAATCCCGTAGGGCAAGCAAGAAAGGAGTTTCGGAAGAGAAATGGTGTAGACCAGACTGAACAGATTCTACTGAGTCACCAGAGCATCCAATGCAAAGGCCAGAGGATCCCTGTAACTGGAGACAAACTTGCTCAGCTCATAGTTGAACCTGGAAGCCAGGAAGATCATGTGCAGCATTCACTACCTTTAACAAAGTTCTTAAAACACCTCAGTATGATGAGGCCAAGCTCCAAAATCTAAGCGTTAATGACTGAGAAAGTCTACTTATCCACACCTGGGATATGCAAGGCAGACAGGTCAGGGACATGAATTTCCACCCAAGCCAAAATCTGATTGGCTTCTTTAGAGCTGCGAGATTTCTGGTTCCTCCCTGATGGTTGATAAAAGCTATGCTATGGCATTGTTCATTCTAATCCTGGCCCGATGATCCTGCAGTCACAAAAAGGTCCAGCAATGAAGAGATTGCTCTGTGCTCCATAATGTTTAAATAGGAGACAAGCTTCCTCTGGTGACCATGTCCCTGGGCATCAAGAGAATACCCAGGGCTCCTGCAAACATTTAAGGACTGACCCTGTAGACTATTAAGGAAAGTAATGAGAACCCTTCGATCCAGTGTGGAGTGAATGCTACCTTAGGAATGGTGGACAGGGTTGAGTAGACACTGAAAGAGGGAAATCGTGCTAGAGGGTGGAGGCACATCAAGCATATTAAAGTGTCCGTTACCCTAAAAAAATAAAAAATAAAAAAAAGGAGGATCCTGCTACTTTAAAGCATGTTATACAGCACAGTGTTTGTGCTGTGTAATTTGGCCCATTCTATCACCTGAAATACTTGACTGATCCTGCCGGTTCCTGCCCTCCCCCCTGTAAACTGACCAAGGTATATCATGGCTGCTGAGCCCTGACTCTGGTCAGTTTAGGTGCCTCCGTCAGCTGCTGCTATCTGTAGCTCTCCTGTGTCTCCCTCTGTCCTCCTCCCCCCTCCCCTCCTTGCCTGTCTGTTCATGTGTCCTTCCCTCCTGCTGCTGAAACAACTTTAAAGGCTAGTTCGCACCCAGTGTAGTTAGTTCCAAGGCTTTCCAGTTCCAAAAAAAGAAAAAAAAAAAAAAAGTAGAACATGCTGCATTTTTCCTGCACTGTACTGGATGCAGTAAAACGCATCAAAAATGCAGTGAAAGGCACTGGAATGCATCAAAAACGTACTCGACCCTAGGATAGTGGGGGGGAAAAAAAGGCACCCAGAACTGCATCAAAAACCTGTTAAAAACGCGCATGCAGAAAGGCATCCGGGAACAGATCTGGAGTGCATTTTTGTGGTGTGAACCAGCCCTCAATGTCCGCTCCGTTTTATAAAAAAAAAAAAATGCCATTATACCAGTTTTCAGAGTGTCACTCGGCGCTCACGTGACTGTCCGGCTCTCTCCTCTCTCTGTCTGGTCCCATGAGCGCCGCTCTGAAAACAGGTAAAAAAACTGCGTTTTATAAAACACAGAGACAGGAACAAAGAGGATTATATGAAGTTATTAGTGTGGGTTAACAACCACTTTAAGTCATTAGAAGGTTAGACCAGTGTTTCTCAACTCCAGTCCTCAAGGCGCACCAACAGGTCATGTTTTCAGGATTTCCCTCAGATGAAAGAGCTGTGGTAATTACTAAGGCAGTGAAACTGATCAAATCACTTATGCAAAATAATGGTAAGCCTGAAAACATGACCTGTTGGGGCGCCTTGAGGACTGGAGTTGAGAAACACTGAGTTAGACAACATGAAGTGGGGCAGAGGTGCACTTCAAACTTTAGCTCCTAGCCTCTAGATATCGTGGGTCCAGGCAGCCACAAAGACATCTGCTCACTCTGAAAAATGGGTGTGTCCGCTCAATGTGAAAAGGACTTATTCACAGGTGTGGAGGACATAGTTCCACTGCAAGATTTGCACTCCTGTTTCTCAGGCTTTGCCTGAGCGAATATGCAAAGGTATTCTTCCCTGCCTCAGAGGTAGAGGGTTTCCCAGACTGAGGCTCTTTTCTCTCTGGTGTTGTCTTTTGCAAGGTTGGCATGCATATGCCAAGTGAAATCACCATCAAAGGGCACAAGCAATAAGCATTCCACCCTAAAGTTTCACAGACTAACAGTCGGGAGGATCCTCCAATTGTACAGACAGGAGATCCCAACTGGAAATTAGGCATATAATATCAACTGGCCTGATAACACAGGCTTGATGGAGGAATGAAGAACCAAACAAGATGGATTCAGTATCCTTAGACAAATCCCAAGACCAGACGCCCAAGGCTTGGCAGTTATTACAGGCTAAAAGGCAGGGCTTGCTAGGAATGGAGAAGATATCCTTCACACTAGGATGTCCTACAGGGGACAGTCAGAGAAATTATCAAAATCACTACATGAGGGGCCTCTTTCGTGACAAACTCAACCTCAAGGGGGTATTTGCTGCGCAAAGCATGGGGGAAGTGAAAACAATAAATCTGGGGACTTTCTTAGAGAACCCAGGTTTGGAACTAAGCAGAAGACAAGATGCAGATTGCTTCAGGCCTAGACATGTGTAGAGTGAATCAAGATCCAAAAGTTGTAGTAAAGCATAACTAGAAGTATCTAAAAATGCTGCCTTCACCTCCCTCATATGCAGTATAGCCTATATATATATATATATATATATATATATATATATATATATATATATATATATATATATATATATATATATATATATATATATATATATATATATGTGTATGTGTGTATAAAAAAAGAAGATCTGTATGAAAATGAATACTTTTTTAATACACTTTAGTACAGTCACATGGCCAAGCAGCTCTGACTCCCCTGTGTAAGGGAGCGCTCAACATCTCTGAATTTCCAAAGCTGTAATGTCACCCGCCAGCTCTCACTGCTTCTCAGTTGTCGGTGTTCCCTACTCTCCCCTGCATCAGCCACTCTCTGACACAGGAAAGCCTTATCTTTTACTTTTAGCTTAGGAGTGATATCTGCAGACTAGAGCTGCACGATTCTGGCCAAAATGAGAATCACGATTTTTTTTGCTTAGAATAAAAAGATCACGATTCTGGCGACGTAAAATCTTTCACATTATATAACAAAAAAAATAAATAAATGGGCTAACTGGGCGCAAATACAGTGTGACATAAAATATTGCAAGAACCACCATTTTATTCTCTAGGGTGTCTACTAAAAAAAAATATATGTTTGGGGGTTCTAAGTAATTTTCTAGCAAAAAAAAATGATTTTGACTTGAAACCAACAAATGTCAGAAAAAGGTTTAGCGTTTAAGTGGTTAAAATTTTTTCACTAAGGCCCCTTTCACACTGGGGCGGTAGGGGGGCGTCGGAGGTAAAACAGCGCGATATTTAGCGCTGTTTTACCGCGGTATTCGGCCGCTAGCGGTGCGGTTTTAACCCCCCGCTGGCGGCCGAAAAAGGGTTAAAACCCCTCGTATAGCGCGGCTATAGCCGCGGTATTACCGCGGTATAGCCACGCTGTCCCATTGATTTCAATGGGCAGGAGCGGTTTAGGAGCGGTACACCACTCCTTCACCGCTCCAAAGAGTGGAGATTTTTTCTTCTCCTGCCAGCGCACCGCTTCAGTGTGAAAGCCCGAGGGCTTTCACACTGAACAAACAGCGGAGGCTGTTTAGGGGCGGTTTGCAGGCGCTATTTTTAGCGCAATAACGCCTGCAAACCGCCCCAGTGTGAAAGGGGTCTTACACAGGAAGTCTATTCCATTGACAAATTATTACAATGTTTATACTTAAGTTCAACCCATAAAGAATGTTTTGTTTCTTGGCAGACTGCCCGTTTTTTTCTCTTCCTTTCTTTTGAGGGCTGTGGCTTCAGAAGAGCAGAGAGAATTCTTTGCATAGAAAGAATTGTGAAACACTTTAGTCAAGATCGCAATAACGATTCTTGACTATTAATTGTGCAGCTCTACTGCAGACTGAGCTTCCCCATTTAGCAACTCATCCAGAAGGTTAGGATACACTTATTGTCCTCAGCTGAACATGCAGATGTAGCTTTAGCCGTAGGAAATTTAGAGAGGCTGGAGGAAGGGTTAAACAGTACACTTGCTTTGACTGCATTCTGAGTCAGCCATCATGGCGAAGATTTGTTATCTGTTCCTGTTATCCTGGTATAGCCACAGAAATGTCCTCCCTGTGTTAAACAGAGGTGGGGGCAACACCTGAGGGGGCTAAGAAAACTCCTAGGAGCATGTGGGACAGTGATCTGGGCTATTGGCGACTGAACCTTCAGAAAACTGCAAGCTGCCCCAAAAACAGGGGATGGTGCGCTGTAAAGGCCCTCAGGGCCACTAGCCCTGCACTCATAATCCACTATACAGACAGTACACACAAGGGAGGTATTACCATCAAGGGTCACTCACAAACTTACTGCAGAGCACTATAAGCCATCATAAAGCTTCTATGCAAACAGCATGTAAGTGAGATAGTACCAGCAAGTGATACTAACAGACCAAGTCACTGAAGGTCTCAGCAAGGAGGACTGGGAAAGAGTCTTGCAAGGAGGTGTAGGAGAGGAGGAGTAGGAGAGGAAATAGTGCACAATGTAGTGATGTGGTGTAGCACATGGTGCCCAGTGCACATGCGCTCGCCTAAAAGTGGCACCGATATCGGACACTTAAAAGGTTGTTACAGCCCCACTATTAAGGCATATGACAATTAAAGAAAACAAACGTCATGGCCATTCCATAAGGGCACACACACAAATGAAAAAGTGTTGTGGCTCCAAGTAAGGCCAGCCGTAGACTGTTTGAATCTTGGCCAGTTCAGCAGGAACCAGCCAAGATTTGAACCATGTATGGACAGGCTGAATGTACCAAGTTGGTTGACCAATCAACTTGGGTACAACCAACCTGCCGGATTTTACATATGATTATCGCTAGCAGCTTGTATAGCCACTAGCAATAATCAATCACAATGGCTCGACAGGAGGGATTCCCCTGTCACTGTCTGTGCTTGTCAACCTGTGCTTGCAGGAAAGAAATTCGCTCTGTGTATTGCCTGTGTTGTGACAAAAGGACCAACCAGCAGTATGTACAACCCGCATCACTTCCTGTGATGTGGAATCAGCTGGAGCTCGAAACCGCGCACGCGTCATACATCCCTTCACTGGCTGACGTTAGTGCACCGAGGAATTTGCAGGATCAAATGCTCGACCGAGTACTTCGCGCATGCGCACGGCGAAAATCAACTAACACTGCCGAAATGTTCTTAAGGCCATCTTGCTACACCTTACACTCGATGTCAACACACCTACAGTAAGCAGGTGGGGCAGCAGACATCTTGCTACACCAAAGGCCATTTTCAATTAGAAAACTAATTTCAACAATCGAGTGAGCTTATCTACATAAATTTATGTAGATAAGCTCACACGATTGCTGACATTAGTTTTCTCAATAAAAACGGCGTTTGGTGTAGCAACATGTCCGTTGCCCCGCCTGCTTACTGTAGGTGTGATGAGGTTTAGTGTAAGGTGGAGCAAGATGGCCATACGCATGTGCAGTAGTCAGTCGAGCATTTTGTCAGGCAAATTCCTTGGTCCACTGACGTCAGCCACTGAAGGGATCTATAACACGTTGCGCCTGCACAGTGTACGCGGGTTGGAGCTCCAGCTGATTCCACGTCACAGGATGTGACGCGGGTTGTACATTCTGCCAGGTTGGTCCTTTTGTCAGAACACCGAACAGTTGTATGAGTCACATGAATGCGTCACTATCACAGACACAGGGGAGGCACAGACTCCATATCGTAGGGAGGAACCCTAGTAAGCTACCACGGCAATGGTCTGGATGGACACTTCAGCAGACAGAGTACTGAAAAGCACCAATGCAAGACTAATATGCTGACAATCTTCGGCCCCATGGCAGGTATACTCCTTAAAAGATGTATTTTTTTTCTTTCTTTCTTTTGGATTCATACTTACCTAGGTGTCCCACAGCACATCTACACTGAGAACCGAGCGATCGAACACCGCCGATTGCTCCGTTCTCACAACTCCCCGAATAATAGGATTTTTATAACAGCTTACCTGTAAAATCCTTTTTATTTGAAGTACATCACAGGACACAGAGCCATAGTAATTACTATGTGGGCTATAGTCCACGTTCAGGTGCTGGACACTGGCACACCCTAAACAGGAAGTTGCCTCCCTATATAACCCCTCCCACTACTGGGAGTATCTCAGTTATGTAGCAAAGCAATACACGTGTATACCAGAAAGAGGGGCAAGACCCCTGTGTCCTATGATTTACTTCAAAAGAAAAGGATTTTACAGGTAAGCTGTTATAAAAATCCTATTTTCTTTAATCGTACATTACGGGACACAGAGCCATAGTAATTACTATGTGGGATGTCCCAGAACAATGCCAACTGAGGGGAGGGAGACACAACCAAAGTAGGGCACCATGAGATCAGAGGATTTATACTGCTGCCTGTAGTACACTGCGGCCAAAGGCTACATCCTCATGTCTTTTTACATCCACCAGACAGAATCTGATAAATGTATGGATTGAAGACCAAGTTGCGGCCTTGCAGAATTGAGCCATGGAGGCTTGGTGATGCACTGCCCACGAAGCACTAACAGCCCTAGAAGAGTGCGCTTTGATTTGAGAATTTGTAGAACTACCTCTTTAAATCATAAGCTTGAACGATTACTTGTCAAATCCATTCAGAAATAGTAGATTTCAACGCTGCCTGTCCTCTTTTAGGACCTTCAGGCAACACAAACAAAACATCCATTTTCCGAATCTAAGCAGTTGCCTTTAAGTAGACTGACTGCTCTCACCATGTCAAAAGAATGTAGTGATTTTTCTTCCATAGAAAAGGGTTCTGGAAAAATGAAGGTAGAACAATATAATAACCTGATATTACCTTCAATAAAAAGTTAGGATGAGGACGTAATACTACCTTATCCTTGTGAACAATAAAAATATGGCTCTTTACAAGAAAGAGCAGCCAATTCTGATACCCTTCTTGCAGCAGATATGGTTACCAGAAAAAGTTTCCTTGTCAAAAAAGGACCAAGGGAATATGTCGTATCGGCCCAAAAAAAGGCTGTTTTGTAATGCCGACAAAACTAAATTCAAGTCCCAAGAGTTCAGGGGTTACCTAACCAGAGATTAAGCCTTGTTACCCCCTGAATAAAGTTACGAACCAAAGAATGCGAAGCAAGTGGTCGTTGAAATAATACCGATAAGGCCAAGACCTGTCCTTAGAAAGCACTCTCAAGGCCAACCTTATTTCTCACCCCATCTGCAGAAAATCAAGGATTCTACCTTTGACCTATTTCCTGGGGTGCAACTCCTCGTTTCACACCAGGAGACATATGTTTCCCAGACTCCATAATATATAATTATGGAGGCCGGCTCCCTTGCATTAACCAAGGTAGAAACTACTGAACCTGACAGCCCACGCTTTTTTAGAGTATGGGTCTCAATAGCCAGACCGTTAAATTTAGCGTTTATAAAGTAGGATGGAACACCGGACCTTGCGAGAGAAGGTCTGGCCGTGATGGAAGGTTCCATGGGTCCCCTACTGCCATCTTTACGATCTCTGCATACCAAGATTTCCTGGGCCCCCGCTGGGGGCCACAAGAATCAACGACTTCCCTTCCTGCTTGATCCTGCAAAGAAGTCGTGGACGCAGGCAGAATAGGAGGGAATGCAAAAATCAGTGAGAACCGATTCCACGGGAATAGCAAGGCATCTGTTCCGCATGCTAGAGGATCCTTTGTGCTTGACAAAGTTGTCGATTTCTTTATTGAACCTGGACGCAAACAGATGCCTGGGATCCCCCATTTTTGACAGGAAGATATCAGGTGAAGGAACCATTCTCCCGGAAACAGCTGCTGGCGACTCAAGTAGTCCGCCTGACAATTTTCTATTCCTAGAATGAAGACTGCCGATAGGCAAAGTACATTGCTTGCTGCCCAAGATAGGATATGATTCACCTTTCTCTGGGCCACACAACTTCTTGTGACGCCTTGGTGATCAATATAGGCCATTCCTGTGGCATTGTCGGATTGAATCCTGGCAGGACAATACCGTAAACTGAACGTTCAGGCCCTCAGGACCAAGAGCTCTGCCTGAATATTTAAAATGTTAATGGGCAAGGCCATTTCAGATCTGGGCCACGTCTCTTGGACAGTTGCCTCTTCCAGGATTGTTACCCAACCTAAACAAAAAAAGGTTAGAAGGATTTTCCCCTTAGTAGATTTTTGGATATTAACCATAAACTGAGGCTCCGGCGCAGCCAGCCTACAGCACCTGGTATTTCTAGGTGGTCTCTCATCCGGGTAATAACCAGACCTGACCCTGCTTAGCCTCCAATATCAGACGAGGTTGGGCGATATCAGGGTGATGTGGCCGTAGGCTTTGGAGTCAGACACATTGGGAATGTAAAGCTTAAACCCTTTGTTCCAAGCCGATAGGATACTGTTTTGCAGCATTCTCGAATGAAACTGAGCATATGGAACGGCCTTGAATAAAGCCACCATCTTTCCCAACAACCTCATGCAAAGTTAAATAGAAGAAATTCATCTTGCTTCGACCACCTAAATCAGTTTCTTTATGGCGCTGATCTTTGCCTAGGGTAAGAATACCCTTTTCTGGGTGTACCTATGATCGGACCCAAGTATTTTAGCCTTCTTCATGGTTTTAAAGAAGATTTCTCCTAGGTTGAGAATCCGACCTAGATATTCCAGGTAGTTGAATGTGGTGACCATACTTTGGTCTAAGGGGGTTACTGACTGGTCTATCAAGAACAGATCGACTAGGTAAACCATAATAGTTATACCTTGGGCCCTTAATCTGGCTAGAAGAAGGGCCAGAACCTTTGTAAACACTCAAGGTGCAGTAGCTGGACCGCAAAGCAGAGCTACACACTGAAAATGAAGATTTTCCACCTTGAAAAGTAGATATTACTAGTGAGCGAGGAAATAGCCATATGGAAGTATGCATCTTTGATGTCGACTGATGCCAGAAGTTCTCCTCCTTGTAGGATGGAGATAACGGATTTGGATTGACTCGATGCTAAAAAAGAGTGGTTATATTCAGGAATTGAATTTAGATTTTTGAGATCCAGAATGTCCATTCGGATTTGGCACCGTGAAAAAAAGGAGGTTTGAATCAAACCTCAACCTCTGTTCTTACATGGGGACCCCCATGATCACTTTTTTCTTTTTCTCTGGATCCTTAAAACGTTTGATCTGAGAAAACGAGGAGACGGGAACTCTTGGAACTCCAGTTTGTACCCTGGAGCTATTGAGGAAGTCCCCCATTCGTCTCGACACTCTTACTGCCAGATCCCTGAGAACTGCAGAAGAATTCCCCCTGTTCGATTGAGCCTGAAGGTGGAAGCCGCCGTGACTGCCTGGATGCTGATGCCTCTGGCACAGCTTTAAAACGACAATACATTTACTCCTTTTCTTAAATGGCAAAAAGGGGAGCTTTCCACTAGAATTTCTTTGGATGTATTATCCAAAACATCCCCAAATAGCTGTTTCACTGCAAAAAGGAAGACTAGCCAGGACCTTCTTACAAGGCGCTTAGCGAAGGGCACAAGGCCTGAAAAATAGAATCTCTCATAGCAACTATTGCAAACATAAAGCTGCCAGATTCTGGACCTGCTGAGCAGGATAACCTTGAACACCTGTTTAAACTGGTCTCTCAATGATTAAGCAATTACTGTCAGCGCAGGCTGAGACACTCAATTTTCCTGAGAAAAAAAAGTGTTCTTTCTTTTTTCTCAATAGGAATTCCTCCTTTTTATCCGTTGGATCCCTAAGCATTTCAGCATTGTCTGCTGGACAAGTCAAACATATTCTCAGAGGATATAGCAGCGTTAATTGCTGGTATACCCTACTTAGTGAATTTCCTCCACCATAGGATAAAGTGTGAAAACTTTTTAGGAGGGAAAAAAATGCTTATCTGGGTGATCCTCTCAGATACAAAAAAGCTTTTCGAGCAATTAATGGAAAGGAAAAAGCATGCACAGCTTGAGGAGGCTTCAGTGAACCCAAACACTCAGTTAAGGGTACATAAATGTGGAGCGATCATTCAGCAAGAAATTGCACCATCAATCTTAAGATTGGAACAGCTGATTCTCCCGCATTTGACACCTCAGAAGAAGAGGAGAAGTCATCAGTCTCACCATGGTCCCTTGAGGGAATTCATCTTCTCCTGCCCCTAGTTCCTCAGTTTGAGGGTCCTGGGTAATGGAAGAGAACCTGTTGCATTTTGACCCACACTGGGATGTGATTAAAGTCGGTAAACTTTTTTTTTTTAATTATCATAAAATAAACAGGGGCTGCAGTGTTAAAAACAGTTGCAGACATTTCATGGCCCCGATGCTCACTCTGACCAGCCACCCCCTCTCGGGAGGATGCCATTTGTAGAGATGAGTAGGCTTTCCAGAGCTTGAGGGAGACCCTTTTAGCTCTTTTTTGGGGGTGTTTCAACCCTCCCTTCTGGCCACAGCCCGATGCACAAATTAGAGGTACTACCAGAAGAAATCGCATCCACTGCTTGAGCAATAGTCCAGCTACTGCCGCTGCTATTAATGCTCAGCCTGATGCAAATAGTACATGTGTCAAATAGGAAATGCCTGTGTCACCAACCTTTTTCATGCTTTTCTTTGCTCTTATGTCTCTCCGACAATTTTGCAGCCAGCATAAATGAAGTTTTTCTTTTTTTAAAACACACTCCCGCGTTGGAGGACGCCAACGCTGCACTAAGCCCGCCCCCACCGTCGCATCGCACCCCCTCTCCTTTTTTTTTTTTTTTTTTTAAAGAAACAGTTTTCCCACGTAAGTATGGGCTTCCCATCCGACGGGATCGGCTGAGTGAGGGAGGGATGGCGTGGAGGAGACCTGGAAGCCGCCGCCGTGTAGGGGCGGTGAAAGAAAATGGCATTGCGATAGTTTTTAGTTCTCCCTTATACTCAGCCTCTTGAAGAGGGGAAGAGTTCAGCTCAGGTGGGGGTGTCGGGAGGAAGAAAAACCCCCAAGCTTACCAGAGGTCTGCCTGCTAGCCAGAGGAAAAAAAAGTCTGCTGCTTCTGTGACACAGTGTGATCTCTGAGCAAATCATGAGAAGGTACGTGCTCCATACAGCCCCCAGTGGTGACACTTATGAAATGTCTCCCTTAAAGTAAATGTTGTCATGCCTAAGAAAATTTAAAAATTCCTTAGAAAAACGTACTTCCCTTTCCCACCGCAGGGTTTTCTGTGGTAAAACCAACAGACGCAATCTTCACCCTTCACGGTGGGTTCCGTTAACAAACCTTCAGGAACCGGGGACCCTTGGGGGAACCCACAATCCTGGGCCTGTAAAAAGCACCCCGCCAGTAAAACTTTATGGCCTTAATACCAAAAGTACTGGATCCCAGGGTTCAGCTCTCTAAAAAGAGACGTGTTACAGGCAAAACCTTTCTTCGGATACGAGGCCCGGGTACCATTCAATTTGGCCTAAAAGACGCTGCATAGTTAGCCCCAGCCAGGAATGCTCCAGAGGAGCTCAGCACAGTCAGAAGGCGTCATCACGACCATAGCGTCAGGATCCGCCCAGATCCCTGGACTGGCACCCGGCACCCTGGCAGAGCAGAGAGCTGTTGACTGACAGTCAGAAGCTCTCTTTCTTTAATCGTACATCACGGGACACAGAAGCATTCGTGACCAACACCTTAGACACTGGCGAAAAAAACTGAGATACTCCCAGTAGTGGGAGGGGTTATATAAGGAGGCAACTTCCTGTTTAGGGCGTGCCAGTGTCCAACACCTGAAGGTGGACTATAACCCACATAGTAATTACTATGGCTCTGTGTCCCGTGATGTACGATTAAAGAAAGAGAGCTTCGGACTGTCAGTCAACAGCTCTCTGCTCTGCCAGGGTGCCGGGTGCCAGTCCAGGGATCTGGGCGGATCCTGACGCTATGGTCGTGATGACGCCTGAGACTGGGCCGACTGACTTCAGCCCGCTCCCTGCTGAAAACGGGTCACAGGAGTGCAAAACTAACCGCACTTCTATGATCCACAGGAGAAGTACAGCCAAACGAGCTTTGGCTGTTCTTCTCCTTTAAGGAGTCTTCACAGATGGGGTTTTACCACCATGGCCCTGGACCTATAAAGCACTCTGTGGCTGCTGCACACATTGTACCTAGTGTATAAGCGAGTGCCTTCAAAGGAGTTCAGTGTCAAAAAACACATTACAGCCCAGCCCAGCTAGAAGTTAATTTTTGGGCAGACAAACGCAATATATTATGCAATTTTTGGTAAAATATAAAAAGTTCAGGTTGCGCCAAGTAAATAGATGGCCAACATGTCTTTTAGACCCTTGATGTCTTACCTGCCCTCCACTGAAGACCACACTCCATTAGCTTCTTTTTGGCCAGGGAGAGTGACAGCCAAACCCGTAAATTATGTAATATATGTTACTTCCTGTTTTTTACTAGGTAGGGGAGATCAGTGAACAGACAATGGAGTGAGTGAACGTACCGTGGGTGAATGGAAGTGATCAGGCAGCTGTTCAGACACTTTCACCTGACAGCTGGTAGTCAACTTGTCAGATTTACACACATTCCCAGGTGCTACAGCAGAGTGTGTGCAAAACACCACACCGCTGCCAATGTATATCATACATTGGTGGCAGCAAAAGGGGTTAACCTCAAGCTTTGTTGACAAAAAAAAAAAAAAAAAAAGGAATTTTAGTGAAATATACTGCAGATTCTTGCTCAATGAATGTTTATATTGATAGCAATTAATATAACCACACCTGCTGAAAGAGTGCCAGGTTGGTGGGTCTATCTAATATGATCACACAATGAGTCCCAGGGTTGTAAAACACTAAAATTCCCCTGGCATCCATTTAGGCACACATCATTATATCTAAAAAATGAAATACTGAATGTTTAAAATCACTACTGCAGGGAATGTCTCATTTGATCTCATGTTCTATGAACACTTCTGTGAAAAGCAGTATAGCAATCAAAAAAGAAAGGGAATGAGAACTCTGAGAAATCCTATTTACAAACCTAACAGCCTTTTTCTAGCAAAAGCTGAACAAGATTACATTGTACAGTGCAAACAATACCAAATTATTTTGCTTAGGCATTCCATCCGGTCTTCATTTTCTATAGATTTTTGTACAATTACACCTTAAAAGCATACAGGTTATATGTACAGCACTGTGGAGAGTTGGCCTGGAGCAGGGCTGGAAGGGGGTAAAATTTGGGAGGGCAAATACATTCCCTAGAACCCTGCCTATTAAATTGGTAGCTCAGAGACAGCGTGGGGCTGGTATGTGAATAGGAGAGAGCTTTTTTTTTTTTAGCCGAGATCCTAGTGAAAGCCGACACATTGGAATGTCTTGTACTAGAACCTGGTTGGTGAGCTTTGTCTGTTGTACTGTGAATTTGTACTGAAGCGAAGCACATATCTTTCTTTGTTCAAAGGCTGAGTTATACGCTGACAAAAATCTGTTACACGTTTTGCATTGAAGGAAACACCTGTGTCTTTATTTTTGTGTCTGCTGACCAATAGAACAGACTTTATGTCTCTAAACAGTGCTGTTTATGCCCGTTTCCTCTCTGATCCTAAAAGCGCATAAAAAATAAACTCATTATCAGATCCTTTAGGTACGGTTATAGGCCAATGCCAGGTGACATGGCTGAACTCAGCCCTCCTCTGAACACAATCCGGCTTCTTTCAGCTAACAATAAGCTGTGCACACCTGTTATTGCACAGCAGCATAGACAACACAATGAGCAATCTTGCAACGTCTGTCTGACCTTCTGTCCTCTGCTAGTAATTTGGAACTGACGGGACATATGATCAGATGAGCCAAGTGAAAAGTATTCAATGACTTCACTGAAAAGCACAAAGGTCTTCCAGAAATAAAATAAATAGAACATTTTTTTCATTGCTTGGCAAAACGAGTCTTGTATTGCGAAACATTCCTTTACAATGGCATTATCGCAAGCTGACACACACACACAGGTCAGATTAGTAATAGGGACATCAGATGTGGAAACCGAGAGGAATTTCACATTACTGCATCTGTTTTCATGACCAGAGGTCACTGAGATTCAGATGCCCTGACCAAGTATTAGCAGGGTCAGTACCAGCTGGCAAATTTAGTAATAGCTATCTGATCAATTTGTTTGCCTAAATCATGTTCACATTGCTTTTATTAAAGGCTTACAGATAGACAAAAATGTGATATATTTTATATAGGCATGAAAAAGTATGTGAACCGCTTGCCATTGAAGCAGAACTTCACCCCAAAGGGAAGATTTCACTCCCCCCCCCCCCCCCAACTAGTTTTGACAGGTACCTGCTCCCACATCCGCCTGTATCGCTTCCCCATTGTCTGCAGCCTTCTGGGACACGTCACAGGTCCCATAAAGCTGCAAGACAAATCACAAAGTGCAGCGCGGCTCACACATGCACAGTGCAAAGCTGGCTTTGAAGCCACAAGGAGTCACAACCGGCTTCCCAAACTAAGCATGCCGATGCGGGGACCTGAAGACCGGCGAAGAACTGGCTCGGGTGAGGACAGCGCCAGATCCTTGGACAGGTAAGTGTCCTTTTATTAAAAGTCAGCAGCTACAGTATTTGTAGCTGCTTACTTTTATTTTTTTCTTTCTAGGGTGAAGATCTTCTAACTGGTTTTCTGCAGCAATTTGCCATAAAATCCAAACTGATCCTCAGCTAAGTCACAATGGCGGCTCTACTCTGGAATAGAACAAAAGATCGGTAGGACAGGCAAGAATAAACATTCTTTTTGGAAGTCTGTTCTTCAAATTCTTGAACTGGCAGACTTGCTATAAAAACAAGCAAAGGCACACAGAAAAAAAAACATTGAAAGCTCGAGCCAGGAGAGGTCAGTTTACTAATCAGGATGAGCTCCGGCGTGTTCGCAAAGCCCATGTGCAGAGCCCGTCATGAAGTGGGCACTGCGCTGCGCTAATCACAGGCAGTTAGATATTGCCCCCATGCGCAGCTACAGAGTTCGGAAAATGTCTCATTGCCTGTGACTAGCGCAGCGCCGACTTCCTGGCGGGCTCTGCATGTGGGCTATATGAACAGGCTGGAGCTCAACCTTATTTACTAACAAATCACATGTGATCACCATGTTACAGTAGTCACTTAATTTTAAGGGCTCTTTCACAGGGGTGGACCCCACCAGGGGATCCGCCTGCTCAGCGGGGAATCTGTTCGCTGATCCCTGCTTATGCGGAGTGGACACACCGTCCTCTATGGGTGGTTGGATGTAAACTGACCACCTGTCCTTTTACATCTGACTGTCATCCAATCCACCAGACGGATGGCAATAGATCCCCAGCCATCTGTTTTTAGTGGCTAAGATCAGATCGGATATCGGGTGTAAACAGACATGTTCGTTTTCCCATCCGTGGCTCCATAGGAGGGGCAATGGATGGTCCGATCGGGTCCGACGATCAGGTCAGTTTTTTAGGCGAACCCGATCAGTCCACCCGTGTGAAAGGGGCCTAAGCCATGTAGTTGGAGAGTTTTCAATTACTATTTAGACCAAAAATGGTTAGAGACTGCATGGTCTAACAGCCTATTACTGTAGTGTTCAAATCATGTCAAAATCATGGTATCGAAAGGTTTGCCGACTAGTATGGGTTGCAATAATAATTACTGCCTGGATCACAGCATATAACAATGATCGTCTGTGGCACAGAGCACTCCAGTTTATGGGATCCTCCTTTATCTGGAAAACCTCATGCACTCTAAATTAAGATAGCCTACCTGTACTGCAATACCATATTCAGGGCTCTACAGCTTCTTCCAAGAACTAATTTTCTACCTAGAAAGCAGAGGAATCATATAGCACTCACCTATGGAAGATGACTGAGGGCTGATAAGTAAGTCTTCCTGCACTTGCTCACTGCCAGGGACAGTTTGCTGGTCACTCACTGAACTCTGAGATGCACTGACAGGCTGCGACACCTCTTCATGTACCTCTTCATCACTCAACCTCTCCACCTTGACCCGAACGTCTTCCTCCATTACCAGTGGAGAACTGACTTTAGTGCTTTCGCAGGGCACATAATCCGTCACTCTCCTGGCTACTTCAGAAGGTCCGGGAAGTTCTAATGTTCTGGACTCAATCTGCTTCACTTTCTCAGACTGTAACCGTCGATCAATGCCAAAAGGGAAAGTCCAGGGGAAAGCGTGCGACGAGTCCACAGGTTGACTCCGTGCCTCAGTGTAAGAAGCAGTGGGGTTTAGGACTTGTGGAGAACTAGTCTGAGTGCCACACTTTAAGGGGCTCTCAGGGGACATGACAATATAGCTTTTTCGTTTGCGCCGGGACTCGCGGCAGATGGGAATCGTCCTCTCGACAACACTGCACTCTGAGGACACTGGGGAAAGGCTACCATCTCGGAAGTTGTTACAATTGGCTGTGTTCTCCTGTCCAGTATCGAGAACCTTCTCTTGTTGAGTGTTCCATAAGATGCTGGACTTCATGAACTCGGAGCATGTGCTGGCCACACTGAACATCTGCATGTAGCTGGCTGCAGCTAACACATCAATAATATTTTCTGTATTGATAGACAGGGTTGCTGTGTAGGCATACTCCAGCAGAGGGATGAATCCTGTCACCGTTACGTGGTGCAAGTCGAGTACACATTGGGTGCTTTCCTCCGCCTGACCCACCAACTTCGTACGGAAGAATTCGCTGCAGGCAGCCAGCACCACTTTGTGTGCTCGAAAGATCTTATCCTGGACCCGTACGGTAATGTCACAGAAGTGTCCGTCATTACGTAGCATATTTAATTTCCCCAGCATTTCCTGGCTGTGTGCTGGGGAACTGTGCGTAAATGTTTTCACCCCCATCTTCATGTGTTTCAGGGGGTGGCGCTTCCTTCTATACAGAGCACTTGCAGCAGGATGGAGTCTGAAAAGGAAGAAAAAATAAATAAATACGTAGAATTAGAATATGTTCCTGGGTCACAAAAATATGACCATTGCCTATCACTTTATATTTATAAATGTACTATTCTGATTTGAGGTTAAGAGTATTGATGGCCAAGGTGTAACCCTGAGCACCATTAATTCTAATCTTAGCACCCCTAAGTAGCAAAGGAAGGAATAAGAAACACACCTTGGTATTAAGCCACTCCCACGCAACTGTTTTGTACATTAGAAAACCCTAACCACTGTACCCTATGTGCTGTGTCGTACTTTACATTGTCCTGATCCCTGTACTGTAAATAACAAATACCTGACCACAAGTACCTATTGCCTCAGCAGCTGCTTGTTGCAATGTACTACAACTTTATTTTTGTTCTTCTTTATGGTGGGCTGACTGTCTATATGCAATGTGTATAAAAGCATATGAGAATATTACTTTTCCAAAAAAGAGCCACTGTTCTGAGGTTTATGTGTGTCGCTGAGATTGTTGCTTGTGGTACAGTAAAAAAAGTTGTAATGTGGGTACAAAGATGGTGTTGTACGTATGCAGAATATGATGGCTCAGAGTTTATTTAACCATGCTCCTTGAAGCCACTCCCATTATTCTGTACTACCTAGCCACATCCACCTTTTGCCTAAGCATGCTGCATATTCAAGCACCAAGCTACTCTTTTTTTTCTAAATTCTAAAGTTGGGAGCTAGGTATTTTTAGGCCCGGTTCACCATGTCACTTCCGGTTACGGGAAAGGGAGCAGCCATCTTGTTGGTTGGATTTCTATTACTATGTAAACAGACTGGCATCGTTTATGCCTGTTGGTTGGAAATAAAAAAGGTTTTAAACTGGATTATACTATTGTGTGCCCTTTCCTCTTACGGTGGTGGCGCCTGAGAGAACCAAATGAAAAGAAGGAAGAACATACAGTGCCTTGAAAAAATATTCATACCCCTTGACATTTTCCACATTTAGTCATGTTACAACCAAAAACGTAAATGTATTTTATTGGGATTTTATGTGATAGAACAACACAAAGTGTCACATGAATATGTATGTGTATGGGGATAGATGGCGCTGCCTCTCCACCTAGAGAGTGAGCCCCTGTGATAACTAACAGCGTTAGATGTAGATCTTAGATTACTGGATGATGTGGGCTAGGATACTAGATTCCATTAATGAAACAGGGTTATCTAGAACTTATAGATGTAAAGGTGAAACATCCAAATAATGGGTTTTGATATTATCAGAATATATATATATATATATATATATATATATATATATATATATATATATATATATATATATATATATATATATATATATATATATATATATATATATATATATATATACACACACACATACACACACACAATAAGAATTTTTACCTAAGTGCTCAGTGCTTGATAAAAATTAAATATACATATAAAATCTGCTATGTTCAAATTAAATATGTAATATATCACGAAAAGACCAACTTAAATATATTATGATGTGAGTGTGCAACACAAATGCAATAATAAAGTGCAGTACAAAGTGCAGTTGATAAGTCTTTAGAAAGACACAGTCCTAATTAATAGTGCAAGCCTTCAGATTCAGTTGATAGTGCTACATGCTCAAAAGCACATCCGCAGTGACTTGTGCAAAACAGCAAAAAAGTGTCGGTGGTGCTCTCCTTCAGTTCCCCACTGACCAGACTTCCAAACCCCTGCAGGGATAAACCGCATGAAAGTGGGGGTCTTTTTCCAGGGCCGTCTTCCTATTTATTGGATCCAGCCTTTAAGGATGTCCCGATTTGGTGTTCCTCCTGGTAATGGATGATGTTTGGAGTGGTATGCCAGTTCCTGGATATATGCTTGTCTCCTGGCACTTTAGGCCTTCGGTATATCCTCACATAGATAAAAGAGACGGGCACTGATAGTGAAGTTCCATAAAAAATTCTGGGTTTATTGATTAAAAAAAACAGGGCAACAATCCCTGTTGCCAGAAAAGTATTGAAAATTTTTGAAAGTGGCACATAACTGTGAAGTGGAAGAAAAATTATAAATGGTTTGCAACATCTTTTACAAATAAAAATCTGAAAAGTGTGGCGTGCATTTGTATTCAGCCCCCCCAAGTCAATACTTTGCAGAACCACCTTTCGCTGCAATTCTTTTCGGGTAGGTCTCTACCAGCTTTGCACATCTATAGAGTGAAAATTTTGCCCATTCTTCTTTGCAAAATAGCTCAAACTCTGTCAGATTGGATGGAGTGCGTCTGTGAACAGCAATTTTCAAGTCTTGCCACAGATTCTCAATTGGATTTAGGTCTGGACTTGGACTGGGCCATTCTAACACATGAATATGCTTTGATCTAACCATTCCATTGTAGCCCTGGCTGTATGTTTAGGGTCATTGTCCTGCTGGAAGGTGAACCTCCGCCCCAGTCTCAAGTCTTTTGCAGACTAACAGATTCTCTTCTAAGATTGCCCTGTATTTGGCTCCATCCATCTTCCCATCTGCTATGACGAGCTTCCCTGTCCCTGCTGAAGAAAAGCATCCCTACAACATGATGCCGTCACCACCATGTTTCACGGTGGGGATGGTGTGTTCAGGGTGATGTGCAGTTAGTTTTTAGCCACACAGTGTTTTGCTTTTAGCCCAAAAAGTTCAATTTTAGTCTCATCTGACCAGGGCACCTTCATCCACATGTTTGCTGTGTCCCCCTCATGGCTTCTGGCAAACTGTAAACAGGACTTCTTATGGTATCTTTCAACAATGGCTTTCTTCTTGGCACTCTTCCATAAAAGGCCAGATTTGTGGAGAACACGACTAATAGTTGTCCTGTGGACAGATTCTCCCACCTGAGCTGTGGATCTCTGCAGCTCCCCCAGAGTTACCATGGGCCTCTTGGATGCTTCTCAGATTAATACTCTCCTTGCCCGGCCTATCAGTTTGGGTGGGCGGCCATGTCTTAGTAGATTTGCAGTTGTGCCATACTCTTTCCAGTTTCGGATGATGGATTGAACAGTGCTCCGTGAGATGTTCAAAGCTTAGAATATTTTTTTTTATACCCCAACCCTGCTCTAAACTTCTCTATAACTTTATCCCTGACATGTCTGGTGTGTTTCTTGATGCTGTTTGTTCACTAAGATTCTCTAACAAACCTCTGAAGGCTTCACAGAACAGCTGTATTTATACTAGATTACTAGAGATTAAATTACACACAGGTGGACTCTATTTACCAATTAGGTGACTTTTGAAGGCAACTGGTTCCATGAGATTTTAATTAGGGGTACCAGAGTAAAGGGGGCTGAATACAAACACACACCACACTTTTCATATATGCATTTGTAAAAAAAAAAAATTGAAAACCATTTATCATTTTCCTTCCACTGCACAATTACGTGCCACTTTGTGTTGGTCTATCACATAAAATCCCAATAAAATACATTTATGTTTTTGGTTGTAAAATGACAAAATGTGGAGAATTTCCAGGGGTATGAATACTTTTTCAAGGCACTGTATAACATCTAAAAGCGTAGATTGACCTTCTTATGATAGTAGGGGGTCGCAACAAATCTAGTGAGTGGCGCACACAAAGGGTGGAAGATGGAGGTGATCACAGGCTGTGGGTTGTTTGAGAAAATAAGATTAACAGCACAGCAAGTACTTTATATGCACTTTACGTTATGGTTGGAGCACTGTAATGAACTGTGAATGCACTTTTGAGCTGTGACTATTATAGTGAACTGGAATAAGGCAATTTGAGAAGCGAAATTGTTTATAGTAGTTGCATCTTGATCGATCATTCAAACACTGCACATAATATGGGCAGCACAGTGGTGTAGTGGGCAGCACTTTCGCCTAGCAGTAAGAAGGGTCGCTGGTTCGAATCCCAGCCATGACTACCTGCCTGGAGTTTGCATGTTCTCCCTGTGCCTGCGTGGGTTTCCTCCGGGTAATCTGGTTTCCTGCCACACTCCAAAGACATGCTGGTAGGTTAATTGGATCCTCTCTAAATTGTCCCTAGTATGTATGAATGTGAGTTAGGGACCTTAGACTGTAAGCTCCTTGAGGGTAGGGACTGATGTGAATGTACAATGTATATGTAAAGAGCTGCGTAAATTGATGGCGCTATATAAGTACCTGAAATAAATAAATAAATAATAGTCATGATATATGTATTTATTGTTTTGCACTGGGAATTAAGGTTAAAGTGCAACTGACACTAGTTATATTTCTGCAAGCGTATTGCGCAGCACCAGGTTTACTAAAATATTTTTCAAATCCTTCTAATGTTTTTGTGGTATTCCTCCAAACTTTCCTATTTTCTTCCAACAAAAATATACTCAAAAGGATAATCATCTTCCACTAATGTATTTTACTAAATAGGGGACTTGTTTTCCTTTAGTAAAGAAACTGGATGTAGTTCAAGTATAAAAAGACTGTATTGAAGAAAAAAAAAAAAAAAAAAAAACACACATAAAATGCAACATGCACGTGTATTTTTAAAAGTCTATTTATGACTGTCAATCCAGTATTGCCACTAAAAAGCATAGTGGGAGATGGGCTGGGGATTTAGGAATGCCAGTATGAGCTGTCCAGACTAAAATAGAACTTGGTTCTTATAATGTATTTGGAGGTTGTGTTGCGAGCCAGCATGTACTTTCACAGGGCACGCTATGGAAAAAAAAAATCTTTAACTTTAAAGTCAAACTGTAAAAGATGCACAGTTGGCAAAACTGAAAGCTTAGGTCTATAACCTGCAAGCCAAAACCATCTTCTTACACCAACACTGACAAACAAAGCCTCTCATTTCTGGAAGATCTCAGAGCACTTCAAAGCTATTTTCCATGCCCACTACCTTTGCGCGGATCTCATCAGCTTGGAATGCCATCCTAATAACAAGCCTTTTACAGTATGGCCATGGTGTTATCAGGATACAATGAACTGCAAGAGAGACTATGGCAATAGACAGGTGCACAATGAGCTCAGTGAATGTTAAAGGACAAACACATGATATACTAAATGCAATGGAGCAGGGGTAGGCATCTACCTGGACAACAAGGAGGAAATCAAAGATCCCTGTGTCCCGTCCCCCCCACCACCACCACTAGTGTTCTCCACTCCTTCACATCACCCCCTCACAGTAGCGTCCCCTGCGTCACCCCCCACAGATGTGTTCCTCCCCTCTTTCCCACAGTAGGGACCTCTGCCCCCCATTACAGTGTCCTGCCCCCCTTTGCACCACAGTAGGGTCCTCTTCCCCTTCTACTTTTGCAGTGTCCTGTGCCCCCCCACCCCCACCAAAGCAGTGTCTATCCCCCCCTTCACATCACCCCGTCAACTGTAATGTCCCCTTAATATCACCCTCCCCCCACCACCACCACCACACTGTAGTGTCTGCACCCCCACAGCAGTGTCCTGTGCCCCCTCAAAGCAGTGTTCTCTGTCCCCTGCCCCCCCCCCTCCCAAAAGCAATGTTCCCTGTCCCCTTCACAGCCTCCCCCCTCTTGTGATGATCTCTGTTCCCTTCACACACCCCCAAAGCAGTGTGCTCTGTCCCCTTTACATCACCCCTACTTTAGTGTCCTCTGTCATTCCCCCCCCCCAATGCGATGTCCTCTGTCCCATACACACAACCCTCCCCCCCTCACTGTAATGTCCTGTCCCCTTCACACCAGTGTGTAGTTAGCACTCTCTCCTACCTTACACTGGTGTAGAGCGGAAAGCAGGAAGTATGACAGTGCTGTATAGAGGGCAGGGGCGGAAGCTGACAGAGTTAAATTTTTACATTAACAAGCTGGTGATTGGTTGGTTCTATCACCTGCTGGTTAATGTCAAAAGTTAATTCCAGCAGCTCCCGCCCCCCTATCCAGTACGGTGACTCATCCCGCTCTCTGCTTTGCAGTGAAGAGGAGAGCGGCGGGGGGGGGGGGGGGGATGGTGGGCAGGGCTGTGTTCCCGATTGACCTGACGGCTGCCTCCAATCGACGGCTTGCCGAACCCCGCAATAGAGCAATAAGAATAATTATCGGTTACCGGATACATAGCGAGAGGTAAACATAGGTCATCATTCTAATATTAATCACAACAGGCATATAACACAGGCTGGATACGACTGCCATGTTCTTCACCAGAAATATACTGCGAATGTCATTATTATAAATAAAAGAAAAAAGAAATACAAGAAAGAAATAATCTGAAAAGATGTAACACAATTTGCCAATTTTCAGTCCAAGTTTTGTAAATGTTCTCTCATGGATCTCCTCCTTTCTAAAAGGAAAACTCCAACTTTTGGGATAGTAAGGCAGAACAGCCCATAAACTGTATAAACAACTGATATGTAATACTGTTATAAATGGCTTTTTGACAATCTTCTTACCAAAACTTTAGTTGATAATTTTTACTATCCTAATTCTGGTATCATTTATTCTTATTGGAATCAACTCCAATGTGGTACATTTTTATTTCCCCCAAAATTTTGCCACATTTTATCTTTCCTTACTAGCAAATCATGTCAACAACAGAGCCTTCCATGTCAAATTTACAATCTGGAGGAAACTTTCTGTGGTCAAAGAGGGTAAAAGGCAGTAAATCTAAGCAAACTTTACAAATGTGCCCAAAGTCTACTGCAAGTGTTGACAACCTTTCCACAGTAAGGGTAGCTTACTGCTTACATGCATTTAAATCTACCTTGCCTCTGGAGCTTGATCCACATACATTGCACATGGTTTGGGGGCATTTGTGCCAACTCCCAATAGACTTAAAATGTGTAACGTTGGGCTTTGCCATTTGCTGCATGTCAGGTGAACTTTGTTGTGGGAGCGAAGTGAAGCATTGCAGCAGTGACGCCGTCTGCTGCCCATTGCAACCTAAGGGGGGGGCTCAACCATGCATTTTTACCATCCCCCAACCACAAGACTAAACAAGGCCCATGTGTCAATTTACTAGCATAAGGCCCTTTTAACACGGATCCACTGCATTCTCCCTCCAGCTTTCATGCAAGTTACCCACGCTTAGCCATAGACTTCCATTAGATTGGGCGATTTTGGTGCATTTTCAGAAAACACACCAAGACTCCTCAATTTACTGGAAATCTATGGATAAGCACTGGTAACTATGCTGCGGAGAAATGGCAGTGTGAATGGGGCCTTAGATAACCAGCATGCCTATAGCCGTACAGCCAAAGTGTTTCTAAAGGCTGAAGGTTTCTTATTCTATGCATGAAGGTAGAAAAACTTCAGTATACAGAATCCTCCAAACCTTACCCAAGCACTGATCATGATCCAGATGTGCACGAGAGCAGCTGCACTCCTGGGTCTCTGCCTCCTCAATGGCTGAGAGACAGCAGGAGCCACTGGTATCAACTGCTGTCAATCACAGCCAGTGAGGAAGCATTGGTGGCTCAAGAGCAAGCACACACACGAGTGCCCCCCATAGCAAGCAGCTTGCTATAGGGGCACTCGGAGGAGGAGAAGGCAACAGAAATACTGTTGGTGAACCTGAAAAGAGGAGGATCTGGGTTGCTATGTGCAAAACATGTAAAAGGTTTCCTTTTTTAATTGCCTTTATATCACTTTAATTTTACATCTTTGCCACATAGTTTTACTACTAATGGCAAGTTAAATTGTTTAATTACAGTAATACCTTGGATTGCGAGTAACGCGGTTAATGAGTGTTTCGTAATACAAGCTTTTCAACGGGCAGGGCGTTTTAGGAGTGGTGTATACACCGATCCTACAGCGCTGTAAAGATGCGGCTTGCAGGACTTTTTTTACTGTCCTGCTAGCGCACCGCTTTAGTGTGAAAGCCCTCGGAGACAGCAGCGGCTTTCAGGGCGCTTTGCAGGCGCTATTTTTAGCGTTATAGTGCCTGCAAAGCACCCCAATGTGAAAGGTGTCTAATAGTTAATATCTTCCTAATTTTTGGGAACAAGGAACTACATACCCAATTCATAACATTTTTAATGCTTTTAGTTTCTGTTATTTTCTGTTTTTTAAATTGAGAAATGTCAAATTATGCACTATTGACTTGATGGTTGGTACGTTGCGGTCGTATGGTTCATCACTGAGCGGTTTTGATCCTCCCTGCTCT
Source organism: Aquarana catesbeiana (assembly GCF_042186555.1). NCBI lineage: Eukaryota > Metazoa > Chordata > Amphibia > Anura > Ranidae > Aquarana > Aquarana catesbeiana. Next base: position 217,760,309 of record NC_133333.1, on the reverse strand, counting down.
ATAGGTTATTGTTTGGACACTCGGGTGCCCCTGGTGGATGAGGTGGATGAGGTAGTTTTCTTCTCCTTGGCATCCATCCACTTTTTACAACTATTGGGTGGGTTGCGCTTGCGCTCTGTTTGGCATTCCTAGACGATCGTTGGCCTTCCTATACCGAGCTTTATATATGGTCCAATGTCCATCAGACCAAGCTGGTGAATCTGGCTTCACCGCCCTATTATTGTGGGGTGTGTCATCGCCTCTCTCTCGGTGCTGCGATCGCTGACGTATCAATACCACAAGTTTGGTGAGCACTCATCCTCATGGTACAATTTTTTACAAATGTGAATAAAATAAATTGGTATTGGTATTAATGGTATCTTTTTATAATCTACACAATGTTATAGATGCACGCTGAGCTGCCTTGAAGAAGCAGATAAGTCTGCGAAACGTGTCAATTTCTGCATATACAAAGCATCTGCCCTATCCTGTGTATCGAGTATCAATTATGGTCAAATAGTCATGACCAAATGTTACTGTTGTATTGATCATTGGTTTACCTTGTGACCAAATGTCATTACTGTAATTTTTATACTTGCTAATTTTTGTAATGAATTTAATTTTATGAATACCATTTTGTTGTTTTTGTGCTTACCTCGGTGACAGTTTCAAACACATCCTTAAAAATCCCACCACCTTATGAGGGAGTGGTGTGCTCTCGCCAATTTTTTCTATGTTTACTAGGGATGTGGATGTGCTGTCCCTTGAAACTGTCCAAAATATTGTATATATTTAAACTAAATGGGTTATTTTACAAGGTGATCTTTTACAATCACTTTAAATGCAAGGAATTATTATAAATAGTATTAAAGTGGTTGTAAAGTCAGAAGGCTTTTTTTAATCTTAAAGCCGACCATCGGTCCCTTTTTCATCTTTCCATCTATTAAATCTTCTGCTCTTGTTGTTTTAAAGGGGTTGTAAAAGGTATTTTTTTTTTTAAATAACAAACATATCATACTTACCTCCAATGTGCAGCTCGTTTTGCACAGAGTGGCCCCGAACCTCCTCTTCTGGGGTCCCTCGGCGGCTGTCTCAGCTCATCCCCCGCAAGAACTAAACACCTTCATGCGAGCTCTCTCTCATGGTGTTTAGTTCTTGCAGGCACGCTCCCGTGATACAGGCGGCGGCTATAGCCGCTGACTGTATCACTCGGCCCCGCCCCGCCATTGGATGTGATTGACAGCAGCACGAGCCAATGGCTGCGCTGCTTTCAATCCATCCACTCTAGCCAATCAACGGCCAGGCTGAGCGCCGAAGAGGAAATCGGGGGTGAGCGCAGCAGGTGAACGGGCTCAGGTAAGTTAAATGGGGGGGGGGGGGGGGTTGGGGCTGCGTCAGATGTTTTTTCGCCTTAATGCATAGGATGCATTAAGGTGAAAAAACACAAGCCTTTACAATCCCTTTAACGTTGGATAGTAAAAATTTTTTTTCTGCCAGTAAATACCTTATACAGCCCACTTCCTGTTTCCGGTCTGGTAAAAAGCCTACAGGTATGACATCATGCACAGCTCTCTCATTCTCTGGAGAGTTTGCCAGGAAAGGAAGGGGGTGAGTCATGAGGGCCAATGAGAGCTGCAGAGCTGGAGGTTTGCCTCTGTGTGTCTGTGTAAATCCAGGAAGTGAACAGGCAGCAGCTTCAGCTGTCCACAGTTAAAATGGATGCAGTCAGACTCAGTGGAGGGAGATTTCTGCAGCATATTTGGCAAGTACAGAATCACAGTATATATAAAATAATATGCAAAGTGGTTGGAGGGAAGCTTCAGAATGGCGAAGTTGTTTTTATTACAAATTATGTGAGCAGACTGCAGTTTCTCGTTAATGCATTCTATGCATTAAGATAAAAAAAACCTTCTGTGTGCAGCAGTGGCCCCAGCACCCCCTAATACTTACCTGAGCCCCATCTCTCTCCAGTGATGTCCACCAGTGCCTTGGCTGTCCAGGCACTCCTCCTGATTGGCTGAGACAAAACAGCGGCGCCTTTGGCTCCCGCTGTTGTCAAAGTCAGCTAGAAAATCAGGAGAGAGAGGGGGTGGGGCCGAACAGGGAGCTGTGACTAGGCTCGGGTGCCCCCATAGCAAGCTGCTTTCTGTGGGGGCACTCAACAAGAGGGAGGGACCAGGAGAGCCAAAGAGGAACCCAAGAAGAGGAGGATCTGTGCAAAACCACTGCATAACCAGTTAATAGGGCCAATAAAGTATAACATCTTTGTTATTTTTAGAGAAAAAATAAAATACAAACACTTTAGGGTAAAACGCATTCCTAAGGACAGATGCATTCTTGAGCAAAGGACAGATTACAGGAAGTAACTGCTATAGTGCCTTGAAAAAGTATTCATACCCCTTGAAATTTTCCACATTTTGTCATGTTACAACCAAAAACGTAAATTAATTTTCTTGGGATTTTATGTGATAGACCAACACAAAGTGGCACATAATTGTGAAGTGGAAGGAAAATGAAAAAAAAAAAGTTTTTAATTTTTGTTTTTAATTTGTGAAAAGTGTGCGTGCATTTTCTATTCAGCCCCCCTGAGTTAATACTTTGTAGAAGCACCTTTCACTGCACTTACAGCTGCAAGTCTTTTTGGGGATGTCTCTACCAGGTTTGCACATCTAGAGAGTGACATTTTGCCCATTCTTCTTTGCAAAATAGCTCAAGCTCTGTCAGATTGCATTGAGAGCATCTGAACAGCAGTTTTCAAGTCTTACCACAGATTCTCAATTGGATTTAGGTCTGGACTTTGACTGGGCCATTCTAACACATGAATATGCTTTGATCTAAACCATTCCATTTTAGCTCTGGTTGTATGTTTGGGGTAGTTGTCCTGCTGGAAGGTGAACCTCCGCCCCAGTATCAAGTCTTTTGCAGACTCAAACAGGTTTTCTTCTAAGATTGCCCTGTATTTGGCTCCATCCATCTTCCCATCAACTCTGACCAGCTTCCCTGTCCCTGCTGAAGAAAAGCATCCCCACAAACATGATGCTGCCACCACCATGTTTCATGGTGGGAATGGCGTTTTCAGGGTGATGTGCAGTGTTAGTTTTCCGCCACACAGAGCGTTTTGCCTTTGGGCCAAAAAGTTAAATTTTGGTCTCATCTGACCAGAGCACCTTCTTTCACATGTTTGCTGTGTCCCCCACATGGCTTCTCGCAAACTGCAAACAGGACTTCTTATGGCTTTCTTCCAGTCACTCTTCCATAAAGGCCAGATTTGTGGAGTGCACGACTAAGGCCTCATGTACACTGCTGCTGGTAAACGGACGTTTAGGAGCAGTTGGGAGTTTTTTGAACTGCCCCTGAACTCTCCTCTATGTTATCTTATCTGTCCATGTACACAGGGTTGTTTACAGTCATTTCTAGGCAGTTGAGTTTAGAGGCATTTTTTGGAATGCAAAAAAATGCATTCAGAAGCTGAGTTTACAAGCAGTTCAAGCACCAAACACGGCTAAACGCAGCATGTAAACGTGGCACAATGGACGCTTTAAACGTGGGTTAAAATCTGTCAAGTTAAATCGTTCAGGAGAGATTGTAAAAACGTCCCGTTTACATGAAGCCTAATAATTGTCCTGTGGACAGATTCTCTGAGCTGTGGGTCTCTGCAGCTCCTCCAGAGTTACCATGGGCCTCTTGGCTTCTTCTCTGATTAATGCTCTCCTTGCCCGGCCTGTCAGTTTAGGTGGACGGCCATGTCTTGGTAGGTTTGCAGTTCTGTCATACTCTTTCCATTTTTGGATGATTGATTAAACCGTGCTCCATGAGATGTTCAAAGCTTTTGATATTTCTCCACATCTTTATCCCTAACCTATCTGGTGTGTTCTTTGGCCTTCAGGATGCTGTTTGTTCACTAAGATTCTATAACAAACCTCTAAAGGCTTCACAGAACTGCTGTATTTATACTGAGATTAAATTACACACAGGTGGACTCTATTTTACTAATTAGGTGACTTCTGAAGGCAATTGGTTCCACTAGATTTTAGTTGGGGATATAAGAGTAAAATGGGGCTGAATACAAATGCACGTCACTCTTTTCAGTTATTTATTTGTAAAAAAGTTTGAAAACCATTTATCATTTTTCTTCCACTTCACAATTATGTGCCACTTGAGTTGGTCAATCATATAAAATCCCCAAAAAATACATTAACGTGACAAAATGTGCAAAATTTCAAAAGGGTATGAAAACTTTTTCAAGCCACTTTACATGAATCATCTGCCCTTACTCAAGATGGTTGCAGCTAGAAATGCTGGGGGGGGGAGGGTGTCAAAGCGATTTCTTAACAAATTAGAGACATGGATGGGTGAATATACTTTGAATAATAAAAATGAACCAAATAGCGTTTTGGTTTGTGATGCTCAGATACAGTTAGTTTCCATTAAAGGGGTTGTAAAGGTGTGTTTTTTCATCGTAATGCAGTGGTCATCAACCTTGTCCTCAGGGCCCAACAGGCCAGGTTTTATGTATTACCTTGGGGAGATGCAGACTGGAATACTGCAATCACTGAGCAGCAAATGACATCACCTGTGATGGATTTCAGTTATCTTGCAAACCTGGCCTGTGAGTGAGTCTTGAGGACAGGGTTGATGACCACTGCCTTAATGCATCCTATGCATTAAAGGTGAAAAAACACCGGGCAGTGACCAGCCCCCGGCCCCCAGTCCCGTTTTACTTACCTGAAACCTCGAACTTGTCCCACAGGGACGTGCCATCTCTCGGCTAGTGGTTCTCGGCTGTTGATTGTATAGATTGATAGCAGCGCAGCCGTTGGCTCACGCTACTGTCAATCAAATCCAATGACGCGGCCGCAGGGGGGCGGGGCCGAGTCCTGCATTCGGTGTCTATGGACGCCGAATGCTGGACTCAGGAGCAAGCCCGCAAGTTCACCCCCTGGGAGATCGCTTCTCCCAGGAAGTTATCTAATAAGAAGACCAGGATCGGGGCCACTCTGTTCAAAATGAGCTGCACAGTGGAGGCAAGTATGATATGTTTGTTATTTTAAAAAAAACAAAAACAAAAAAAACAAAAACAAAAAACAAAAAAACTTTAGTGTCACTTTAAATTTTTTGCACCACAGTTAGCTGCAATACAGTGTAGTGTGTCACAACAGCTAACTGATGTAGGTTGGCCCCCAGATGAACAGACAACTGTCTTCAAGTGTGTAAAAAATATGTTCAGACGTACTGTATGTGGATCCAAATGAAAAGAATAATGTAAAGGCTAACATTTACAAACATAATAATTTGTCTGGTAAACTCACTACAATACAGAATGGATAATAATTAACAGACTTTACTACAAGTTCTTTAGGTTGTGGACTCCTGGTCTACTTGCGTTGGTGGGGAACATGGAAAAACCTCATAAGCCTGTATGCAAAAAAAGGAAACCTTAGGGAAAAAGGTTGACTAAAAAAGATTTTTATACACCAGTAAAGCATACCAAAAACGCACTTTTCCTACTTTTGTCTAGCTCAAATAAGGTGAAACGTTAAAAGGCAAAGTCTAAAAATAGTAGAGAGTTTGCTTTTTTGTTATCGTGTTCCACAAGTGAGAGGCGCAAAGGGGGAGGATTACCAACACAGACGCTCCAACATAGCCAGAAGCAACATACGCTGCAAAACACACCACTCATCCATATGTATGCCAAGTTAAATAAAAACAGGTGCTTGACGGAACAAGACAACACCGCTTTGGCCTGGAGAATAGTGAGATTCCCAGCACTACCAGACCAATAAAAAGGGGGTCAGAACTGACATTTCACATCGCCCTCGGGGTTACTCAGGTAAATCTGTCCCCTCAAAAAGGTCTGCTGAGGACAGGGATTTATAGACATTTTTGACCCTCAATCAGTAATTTTCTACCCACACCCAATTGTGCCTTCCCACCTCAAAGACATCTTAACGGGAGCGATCGATTTCACACCATGTCTGGAATACTGGACCCATACAGATTTTCCTCACAATTCATTTATTTTCAGACGTTAGAAAGATGATTGCTGTGTTACAGAGATAAGATCTGAAATGAAGGGTGAAAATGGAAAATACCAGTGAAAAAGGAGATCAATTTGTTTTTTTTAAAAAACATATAACTGTCTAGAATTGAACATTTACGTCACTAAGATTTTTCTATTCTTTCTTTGCAGAGATTAGATCGCTAATGCCAGCTATCAGCAGCGATTTGCAGCTAGCGTTTTAATTTTCTACAGAATTGGGTTTTGCTCTGCTACAAAACTGCTTTTCAGCGATTTGTAGTTAAGCATTAACGACTGCTGCAGCAATTCACAGAAAAGCATTAAAGTGATTGTAAAGTCTCGTTTTTTTCCCCCATAAAAATAACAAACACATCATACTTACCTGCTCTGTTGTAGTGGTTCTGCACAGAGCAACCCAGATCCTCCTTTTCTTGGGTCCCTCCCTCCTATTGAGTGCCCCCACAACAAACAGTTTGCTATGGGGGCACCCAAGCCGAGTCACAGCTCCCTGTGTCCATTCAGACACGGAGCCCCGACCTGGACCCGTCTCCTCTCTCCACTGATTGGCTAGCTGACTTTGACAGCAGCGACAGCCAATGGCACGACTGCTGTGTCTCAGCCAATCAGGAGGGAGAACTGCAGATGGCTGAGACATTCGTGGACATCCCTGGACAGAGGGGGACCTCAGGTAAGTGTTAGGGAGGCTGCTGCACACAGAAGGCTTTTTATCTTAATGCATAGAATGCATTAAGATAAACAACCTTCTGCCTTTACAACCACTTTAAGAGCAACTTTCACCAGCAATTTTGCTGCCAACCAAAATGCCGATAAGTCTCAATCACTGAGAGACAAATCCCTTTAACCCCTTGACGGCGACGTAACATACCATATATACGCGAGCATAAGATGACCTGAATATAAGCCGAGGCACCTAATTTTACCACAAAAAACTGGGAAAACTTATTGACTCGAGTATAAGCCTAGGGTGAGAAATGCGCAGCTACTGTAAGTGGAAAAGAGGGTCAACAATGCCCATTTGCAGCCTCACTGTGCCCATTTGCAGCCATAGGTCCACCGAACTTCAAACTTGGTTAAAGTGGATGTAAACCCGGAAAAAAAAAAATTATATCATAATGTAGAGTATAAGATTTCCTATCATTTGAGCCCAGTCTTGCCACACAGAGTTAATCCAGCTCTGAGCAATCCTCTTTTATTGTTCAGTGAGATAATTCTTGACAAACTGAGAAAAACTTTGTCAAATCCTCCCCCTTGCTGTGAGTGACAGGTGATTTACATATCTCGTGCACTAGCCTAAGACACATGCATTATTTTTTAATTCCCTCCCCCACTTGTTTCTTCAGCAGCTCTGCAAGGATTGGCTGTTCCACACCTCAGCATAATTGGGCATGCTGAAGTCAGGTGGTTACTTTCCTGTCTTTTCACTGGATGTTAGAGATCATAGCAGAAGTTCAGTGTAAGAAAAACACAGGAGAAAATGCATATTGACAAGGGGAGTGTAGAGGTGGGCGGGGAGTCTACTGACATCATGACTCCACCCACAGAGTCTGCAGTTTTTCAGGTCTCATAACAGACAGAGGGGAGACATTTGACAGGTAAAGATACATGCAGGTGGCATGTATATCCTTATAGATAACCCCTATGGCAGTAGTTTAGAAAGGATGACATTGGGTTTACATCCACTTTAAGGGTTCCTAGATGCCCCCCTAGCTGCAGCCAAAATTTGGGGTCTCTGGACCCAAAGGGTCCCAAAATGACATTGCTGCAGATGGACACAGTTGACCGAATTTGGGGCCCCGTATCTCAGGGCCACTTAGTGCTAGGAACCCCAAATTTGTTTTCAAACCCAGTGGAACTAGTAGCACAATATATCCAAAGCTGGGGTTCCTAGCATCAAGTGGCCCCGAGATACAGGGCCCCAAAAATTGGTTCAGAAAACGTCAAGCACTTTTCTGCAGCAGAGAATGACATTTTCCAAACCGACTTTGGGGCCCCATATCTCGGGGCTACTTGGTGCTAGGAACCCCACCTTTGGATATGCTGTGGTAGTAGTTTCTCTGGGTTTGCACATCAAATTTGGGGTTCCTAGCACAGATACGGGGCCCCAAAATCGGTTCAGTTTTTGCTGCAGAAAAAGTGCTTGACTCGAGTATAAGCCGAGGGGGGCACTTTCAGCACAAAAAAAATGTGCTGAAAAACTCGGCTTATACTCAAGTATATACGGTATGTGTGGCCCCACGGCACTGGGATTTTTTCTGTGGGGCCGCATATACGGGTATCTCCCGTTGTGCTGGGAGCGCGCTGTGCACAGCAGAGACTGGGGTCTCACTGAGAGCTCCCAATTCCGGGTCACCTGATCGTGTTGTAGCCTCTGGTTGGCTACCACAGTGATAAGTCACTGTGAAGCCCACCCCTGTGTTTCTTGCTCTCTCTGCAAATAGAGAGGAAAGATACAAAGTATCTTTCTCTCTCCTTGCAGAGAGAGAGAGAGAGAGAGAGAGAGAAAAAAAAAAAAAAAAAAGCGAACCCATAGAAAAATATGATTTTGTTAGCAACAAAATCCCTGTAGAAAAACGTGGGGGTAATTGCTGCCAGAAAAATCGCTGGTGTCTCATCAGCCTAGGTTTTGGATGTAGTATATAAGACCCCTTTCACACTGAAGCCGCTTTTCAGGCGTTTTAGCGCTAAAAATAGCCCCTGAAAAACACCTACCATGCCATCTCAGTGTGAAAGCGGGAGTTCTTTCACACTGGGGCGGTGCGCTTGTGGGATGTTCTGAAAAGTCCTGCAAGCAGCATCTTTGGGGCTGTTTGGGAGCACAGTATACACCGTTCCCGAAAATTTATGGGCAGCACTGCCTGCAAAGCGCTTCAGCAGTGCCGCAACATGGGCACTTTTAACCCTTTATTCAGCCGCTAGCGAGTGTCAAAAGCGACCCGCTAGTGACGCTAAAACGACGGCAAAATCGCCGCTAAAACTAGCAGTGCTTTACTGCCAACGCGGCCAAGCTACATTGTGAAAGGGGTCTAAGAGAACCCCATGTCAGTTTTTTTACTGCAGACTAGATTCCCACTGAGGAGAAACACCTATTTGTCCTGGTTACCATTATCGATGGGACAGAAAGTTTTGAAATCTCTACAATTTTACAGTTGTCACCAGAACAGGAATACAGAGACACCTGTTCAGGGGACAATTTTAATGCTATTTCCCTCACTTTGGAGAGATTCCCTCTCACTCCCTGTTGACTGTACAGGAGAGGAAGCAAATGGAAAATCTAGCAAATAGGACACAGAGGGCAAAAACAAAAGCCTGACAGGGGGTTTTAACCATTCCCTTATTTCGGTATAATTTATTCAGCATATATTTTCTGTACATACCTTTTTCTAAAATTGTTATTATATTTAAATTGTGCTCTTTATGTAAGCAGCCTAGATGGGAAATTACTAGTGTGCCACCTGTGCCCACTGAAATGTGGTAAAAGCTTCTTTTTAAATTTTCTCCATAGGAAGGTACAAAGATCTGAGGATTCTGGCACTCTAAGAACACGTCGGAAATGCTTGCTGAATGATCTAGGCATCCGGCAAATATGGGAAGAAAACATCCATGTGTTAAAAGTCTAACCAAAAAAGGTTTCTGACTTGCCCATCTGATTCCCTTATGTATTACGGCAGGCCTGGACAAGTCCCAGGAGCCATCTGGCCAAGGCTTGTAAAACGAATCCCAAAGCCCCAGGTCTAAGAAATCTGCAACTCGTGTCAACAGAAGCACACACATCATGCCTTCTAAACTACAGAATGTTATTTTACTTTAGGTCGGCATCTGTTGCATTTTACAAGGCTTCATGTTCTAATATAAAACTATTTTATTGTATTGCCCTATGCTTTACAAAATGTTACCACATTAAAAACCAGCCTTGTTTTTGGTTCAAACACAATATGGCCACCTCTGTGAGCAGGGGGTACACCACACACACATTCAATTCATCTTCACGGAGCAATCAAAATACAGAAGTAGAATAACGAAGACACAATGAAGAAGGCTAAAATGTGGAGCTGCACTGGAGCAATGTGCTCTGTAATTAACCAAGCAGAAATACTCAAAGGTTTTATATTGATAACCACTTCACTTTATATTGATAACCATCATTTCACTGTGATGGAATCATTCAAAAATCCATTTTAAGGAATCCCATCAAACTCTGGGAATCATCCATCTCTAATCAATACACACTGCCAAATATCAGGCACTCATACTAGCCATGGGCGTTATTCTGTAGCAGACTCTACCTCAAATGTCCCAAATAAGGGCCAAAGGCACACACATATGCCAACGACAAAGCACAAGCGGAAGAAGTGGATGGTATCACACCCACCTGCTTAGACTTCTCTTCTACATAAAACACACCAGTGAAAAATGAAAAGAGGACACAAGCTCCGTATTGAATGACTCATTTTCCTCCTGACAATTCTCCTGTGCAGTGGATAGCCTTGATGGCTAATCTCTATAAATGTCAGCGTCGTCATTCCCTACACAAGACTGAATCTGAGAAAACAGGTCTTCCTGGGCCAAGCTCTGTCCTCTTTTCTTATAATAAAGCTTACCTGTAGGTAAAAATGTGCACTGTGTAGGAGATATTCTGGCAAGCAGGCAGTGGAAATTGAAGGAACGGCATACCCGTGTCATTCCTTCAGAGCAGTGTGCCGCGGCCTGGGACTCCCGCACGTGCGTGACGTCATCACGGCTCGGCCAATCAGATGCCTGGAGTCTCTGAATCCGAACGGAAGACCAGGTGAAAATGGAAGCCTCCGCAGTGGTGACAGCGTGCCGCTGGAGGGCTTAGTTTTCAGGCAAGTCTTTCATGATGTGTTGGTATGTGGTGCATACTAGCCTAATAGGATATTGCCTTGCACGTAGAAACTTTTGTTTTCTTATAGAGTTCAATACCGCTTTAAATGAGGGCATGTGCATTCCAGTGCGTTTTTTTTAATGTGTTTTACTGTGTTCCAGTACAGTTCAGTGCACAAAAAAAAAAAAAAAAAAAACACACAGCATGCGCTACTTTTTTTTTTTTTTTCGGAACGCACTTGAACTGACCGCATTGGTGTGAACTATGCCATTGGAAACCATATAAACCTACTATCCAAGCGTTTTTGATGCAGAAAAAAAAAAAATGCACTGGACTGCGTGTGAAGCAGCCCTAAGGGTTAAAGTGTTACTAAACCTAAAAACCTTTTTTACCCCAATGCATTGCTTGCTTTAAGGGAAAAAACATTTTCGGTGTCCCCGTGCCCCCCCCCCCCCACCTGTGTGAAGGGGGATAGAGGGGAGAAGAGGTAAGCGATGTGCAGGGCTTCTTCTCTTTACACTGTATTAGAGCAGCAGCAGGAGCCATTGGCTCTTGCTGCTGTCAATCAGAGGAAGTGGGGGGTGGGCCCAAGTCCTACTGTGCAAGTAAAAAAAAAAAAAAAAGTCAAAAGACCCGCTGGGGACTCCAGAAGAGGAGGATCGGGTCCGCTCTGAGCAATACCACTGCACAGAGCAGGCAAGTATAACATGTTTTGTTATTTTAATAAAGATTGAGTTAAGTAACAATTTAATGCAAGGTTCCGAACTATCATTTCTGTGCAGAGAAAGCTGTGTTTTGGGTTTTCTGCGGATCCTGTATTTCTGGATCTAAACCTTTAATCCTGTGCCCAGACTTTACTAGGTGCCTGCAGTGCACAGGTGTGCAGGGTCATTATACACTAGAGCTGCACGATTCTGGCCAAAATGAGAATCACAATTTTTTTTGCTTAGAATAAAAAGATCATATACATACATAACACACACACATTATTTATATATATATATAACTGGACCGGTGCGCTAGAAGGACGGTAAAAAAAAGTCCCGCTAGCAGCATCTTCGGAGCGGTGGAGCGGAGTGTATACCGCTCCTTTACCTCTCCTGCCCATTGAAATCAATGCGACGGCGCGGCTATACCGCCGGCAAAGCGCCTCTCCAGAGGCGCTTTACGGTGGTTTTAAACCCTTTCTCGCCCGCTAGCGGGGGGGTAAAACCACCCCCGCTAGCGGCCGAACACCGACGGTAAAGCGCCGCTTACAATAGCCGACGCCGCCCCAGTGTGAAAGGGCCCTTAAAGTGGTTAAACTTTTTTCACTTAGCGCCGGTTCACATTAGAAGCGGCACGACTTGCAGGTCGCCTCACCGAGGCGACCTGCACACGACTGCCGCGGCGACTTGCAAGACGACTTCTGTATAGAAGTCTATGCAAGTCGCCCCCAAAGTAGTACAGGAACCTTTCTTCTAAGTCGGAGCGACTTGCGTCGCTCCGATTAGAACAGTTCCATTGTACAGAACGGGAGGCGACTTGTCAGGCGGCTAGGTCGCCTGACAAGTCGCCCCCGTGTGAACCGGCTCTTACACCAAGTCTATTCCATTGACAAGTTGTTACAATGTTTACACTTACGTTAAAGAATGTTTTGATTCTTGGCAGACTACCAGGTTTTTCTCTTCCTTTCTTTTGATGGCTGTGGCTTCAGAAGAGCAGAGAGAATTCTTTGCATTGAAAGAATTGTGAAACACTTTAGTCAAGATCACGATAACGATTCTTGACAATTGTGCAGCTCTATTATACACTGAAGCCTGAGGATATTTTAGAGCTCCCGGTTTGCCAGGAGCCAAGAGAGATGAGGTTACAACCAGGGGTTAGAGGAACCCCAGCCAGGAGCTCTCACCCATAGGTTAGAGGAACTCCAGCCAGGGGTCAAGGAACAGAAAGTCTCACCCAGGGGTCAGAGGAACCCCAGCCAGGAGTCAAAAGACAGGAGAAGGTCTAACCCAAGGGTCAGAGGAATCCCAGCTAGGAGTCAAGAGACAGGAGCTCTTACTCAGGGGTTAGAGATGCCCCAGCCAGCAGCCAGGAGGTCACCTTCAGGAGAACTCCTATCCAGCCAAGATTGAGCCATGCAGTAGGGCACTGTAACTAAAGGCTAAGAGAGCCAAGTGGCCTAGGAGAACCAGACAACACAGTCAGAATGACTGGTAAGAGCAGTGGTGCTACCAACAAGGGAGCCAGTTGGCTTGGTATTTTCATTTGTTCATATTGATGTGGAAGAACCTCTGCATGGGCAACGGATGTGTATGTGAACTTTCAGTTTTATTTAACCGCTTCTTGCCCGCCAAATGACGGCTGGGCGGCGCGGCTCTTGTTCTGGGTGGACTTCACATGACAGCCCGCCAGAACGACTGCTCTCGCGCGCCTGTGGGGGAGCGCATCACAGCTATCGGTGGTGCGGTGTGTCAGTCTGACACACCGCTACACCGATCTTGGTAAAGAGACCGACGGAGGCTCTTTACCACACGATCAGCCATGTCCAATCACGGCTGATCACGATGTAAACAGGAAGAGCTGTTGATCGGCTGTTCCTCTCTCGCGTCTAACAGATGCGAGTAGAAGAGCCAATCGGCTGCTCTCCTGACGGGGGGGGGGGGGGGTCTGTGCTGATTGTTTATCAGTGCAGCCCCCCTCGGATGCCCACCCAAGACCACCAGGATGCTGCCAGGACCACCAGGGAAATGCTAATCAGTGTCCAGGCAGTTGCCAATCAGTGCCCATCCCCAATGCCTGCCAGTAACATCAGTGATGCCTATCAATGCCGCCTATCAGTGCCACCCATAAGTACCCATCAGTGCAGCCTTTCAGTGCCCACTGGTGCCACCCATGAGTGCCCATCAGTGCTGCATATCAGTGTCACATTATCTGTGCCTGTCAGTGCCGCCTTATCAGAAAGAGAAAACGTACTTATTTACAAAATTTTATAAAAGAAACAAAACTTTATTTTTTCAAAATTTTGGGTCTTTTTTTAATTTGTTTAGCAAAAAAAAAAAGTGGGCTGTCATGCCCTAAAATACAGTTTGGGGGAGAGAGGGAGAGAGAGGGAGAGAGAGAGAGGGAGAGAGAGGGAGAGAGAGAGAGGGGAGAGAGAGGGAGAGAGAGGGAGGGAGAGGGAGAGGGAGGGGGAGGGAGAGGGAGGGGGAGGGGGGGGGGAGGGAGAGGGAGGGGGAGGGGGAGGGAGAGAGATGGGCGGCACAGTGGTAGCACTCTCACCTAGCAGTAAGAAGGGTCACTGGTTCGAATCCCAACCACGACACTACCTGCTTGGAGTTTGCATGTTCTCCCTGTGCCTGCGTGGGTTTCCTCCGGGTACTCTGGTTTCCTCCTACACTCCAAAAACATGCTGGTAGGTTAATTGGATCCTGTCTAAATTGTCCCCAGTATGTATGAATGTGAGTTAGGGACCTTAGATTGTAAGCTCCTTGAGGATAGGGACTGATGTGAATGTACAATGTATATGTAAAGCGCTGCGTAAATTGACGGTGCTATATAAGTACCTGAAATAAATAAAATTATATAGATATATATATATATATCGATATAGAGATTATATATATATATATATATATATATATATATATATATATATATATATATATATATATATATAGAGATTATATATATATATATATATATATATATAGAAGAAGTAGGGTACATCAAGTAAACTATATTACTAAATTACACATCTGCAATGTTCCCTATATAGCATTTTTATAGATGCCCACAGCTGCTCTTTTAAACAGAAGACTTCAATATAATGACCCTGTAATGGATAGAATTGAGAGCAGAATTCAGTAAGGCTTTCCAGACTGATAAAACTGCACAGAAGCACAGAGGGAATACATTCTATGAAGCTGCTTGTCAGCTCACTCCATGTGATCCAGTCATGTGAAAGACACACAGATGAGCCGGCTCCCCCTCTTCAGAAACGGCACCATGTGCCAACACATCCTGTGACCATAGTGAGCACAATGTATGCCCACCCACAGGCACGATTGTCAATGTCCATCAATCAGATAAAAAAATAAAATAAACTGATTGCAGGAACCATTTCTGGGATCTACTATGTACAGGTTAACAAACCTGCCTGGAAGTTGACATTTGGAGAATGAAAATTCAAATCCTATTGGCTGTTATAGGACAATAAAGATGGTCCTCTTCCTCCATCCTGCTGGCAGAGCAAGAGGTACGACTGAACGTACGCCGTGCTGCTACCAGTTCCCAGCGGCCTGCCCCATTTTCAAAGACTCTCTTGAAATTAAACTCTAAAAGGAAAGCATACTCCTGAATCAAGAGTATGAGATGAAACGCTGAGGCCAGGCAGCCGCTGTTTGAAGATCTCCACTGTGACTTGTGGTTTGCACACATCTATGTTTCCTACCTAGCTTGGCCTAGTTTGGTTTCTATGGCGACTAAATTCTTCGGAGGACTTGTACTAACCCTCTATATAACAAGATCGCTGCTTGTGGAATGTGCAGGTAAATCACACACATCACCGCCACCCTGCTGCTTCCATTAAAGGGCCTGGCTCCATCAGTCACAGCTGGTCAACCTTGCAGCTGCTACTGGACTAAAATTCCTAACAGTCATCCACAGCTAAGGGCATGGTGGGACTTGTATTCCCTCCACAGCAGGATGAAATCCAAATAGCAAAATAACATTTAGGAATAAAATTCTTCAGAAAGTAACAAGCATGTTTTGTTCTCCCTTGAGAAACAACAAAATTCACAGAGCAACCTTCAGATTACTTGAAGCATATGCCACAAAATGAGATGCAGTGTAGAAGGCCTGGAGGAACCTCGGGGACCACTGTGCTTTCCGACCTTACAGCCAGGGCCTCTTTTTTTTTTTTACTGTCGTCATTAGAAAAACTGCTCAGCTGGATATTGGCCTTTATTAAAGCAGAAGTAAAATATTCTGCCCACCTGAAAATATTTCTAAACCCATTGATAAAGTACTTAAAATGTCTGGCAACAAGTCATGATACCAACATTGGCATGCTTAGGCTTCATGTACACGGGACGTTTTTACAACCTCTCCTGAACGATTTAACTTGACAGATAGAAATCGACGCTTAAAACGTCTGTTTTGCCGTGTTTGTGTTTAGAAGCGTTAAAAAAAAAAAAAAAAAAAAAAAAAAGATATTATATTATATTTAATATATATATATATATATATATATATATATATATATATATATATATATATATATATATATATATATAATGAAAACACGCCTGTAAACAAAACACGGCACAAGTGTAGCAAGGTCCCAGGCCTACTTTGATCTAATGAGGACCGCCAGGGATAGCCAACATCCTTCTGTATGGGTGGGTTGTGAGGCATGGTGGGTGTATAGCTGTTAAAGTTATTGGGCGCCAGACACTTCTTGGATGCAAAAGAAAGTTCATTTCTCTTAAACCTTTTTTTTGGGGGGGGGGGTTAGGGCCAAGACACCCTTAGGTAGTTGCAAGATTAAATTGGCAGACTCCAAGACTTCAATAGGAGGACAGCCATTAAGGATGAGCTCCGGCGTGTTTGCACACTCCACATGCAGATCCCACCGGGAAGTCGGCGCAGCGCTGCGCTAATCACAGGCAGTGAGACATTTCCCGATCTCTGCAGCCGCACATCAGGAAAATGGCTCATTGCCTGTGATTAGCGCAGCGCCGTGCCAACATCCTGGCAGGCTCTGCACGTGGAGTGGGCGAACACGCCAGAGCTCATCCTTAACAGCCATGCAGGGAAAGGCATCCAGCAAGACGCCACATCTGTATGTGTAGGAATGCTTTCTCCTATGGCAACAGTCTAATGCCCCGTACACACGGTCGGATTTTCTGACGGAAAATGTTCCATGGGAGCTTGTTGTCGGAAATTCCGACTGTGTGTAGGCTCCATTGGACATTCTCCTTTGGAATTTCTGTCACACAAAATATGAGATCTGGATCTCAAATTTTCTGACAACAAAATCCATTGTCAGAAATTCTGATCGTGTGTACACAATTCCGACGCACAAAGTTCCACGGATGCTCGGAATCAAGCAGAAGAGCCGCACTGGCTATTGAACTTAAATTTTTCTCGGCTCATCTTACGTGTTGTACGGCACCGCGTTCTTGACGTTCTGAATTTCCGACAAGATTTGTATGACCGTGTGTATGCAAGACAAGTTTGAGCCAACATCCGTCGGAAAAAATCCATGGATTTTGCTGTCGGAATGTGCGATCGTGTGTGCATGGCATAACACATTCTAACACAAAAGTAACAGTTCCTTCACTTTCACTACAATTGCTCTTTGTAGTTCTTCATCCCACTGAGCTCCAGGTCTCTCATTAGACTAGATGATTCACTCCCAGAAGGCAGCGGGGGAGAAGGAGGAGGGCTCGCCCCAGAAGAGGACGTGACGTACTGCACTGTGGCCGGGCTAGGACAGAAATAAATTTATTCTTTCTAAAAAGGTAAGAAAAAAAAATAGATATCCAAAAACGAGGGGTGGTCTTAAAGCGGGGTTCCACCCACATTTTGAACAATATCTGTATGTATTCTCTTCCTTGCCTAGATGCTGACATGCCGTTATAATTACCTTTTATTTTTCTATTCTTCTTTGCACTTCCTGGTTCTCCTCCCGTGGGAGTAGGCGTGTTTCTAGCCTCTCCCAGACTCCTGGGAGTTAGTCTCAGGCTTCCCAGGATGCCACTGAGCATGTGCGGGAACGAGCGGTGAATGCTGGGCGCACAGCATTCACCACATCCAGGAAATAAATGCTTGTGGGCTTCAAATGCTGTTATTCTTTCTGACGAAATCTGACACAGGCGGACATATTACACACAATATGTGAGTATGTAATGCTGAGAAAAAAAGTTTGTGAATGAACTCAAAAAAAAAAAAAAAAAAAAAAAAAAAACGATAGATAGGTGGACCCCCGCTTTAAGTTTAAGACCACTTTGTAAAAGTGGGTGGAACTCTGCTTTAATACAAAAAGCCTTCTGTGTGCAGCAGCTTCCCCATCTCAGTCCAACGATGTTGCAAGAGTCTTGGCTGTCCGGGACTCCCCTCCTCATTGGCTGAGACAGCAGCGGGGCGCCACTGGCTCCCACTGCTGTCAAAGTCAGTGAGCCAATGAGGAGAGAGGGGGTGGGCCAAGCCATGGCTCCGTGTCTAAATGGGACACACAAAGCAGCAGCTCAGCTCGGGTTCCGCATCGCAAGCTGCTTGCTGTGGGGGCACTCGGCAGGAGGAAGGGGCCAGGGGCACCGGCAAGGGACCCGAGATAAGAAGGATCTGGGCTGCTCTGTGCAAAACCACTACACAGAGCAGGTAAGTATAACATGTTTATTATTTTTAAATGAGGGATCATGCACACTGCAGCTCAAAAAATAAATACTTAAAAAAAGAAAAAAAAAAATATGAAATGGATTTTTATTTTATCAAATCTATTTTGATTAAATGTTTTTGGAGTAAACAAAATATAGTCTTCTAGTTAAGATACATTAATAATTTAGTTCAGCAATGGTGCTTGGTTATGTATATTCTGCAATATTTACATTTTTGCACTCAATGAATCCAAGCTCTGCAAGCTGAGATACATTGATCCATTCACACACTGTCACAGTAATCATGAGATAAAAACAAAGTTCAGCAATATTCCTTTATCCCATTGTTTTGCATATCTATATGTACACCACAAACTGTATGATTCGGTTCTGATAGCGTTGTTTTACTAACCTTACAGCCTATTATTCTAAATAGGAAACCTTAATTTTGTTAAAGATTCTAACTAACTATCAGCAAGAATGAGTCCTTACATTTAAAGAGCACCTGTCATTTCAGATCCATCTTGGCAGCGCCTGTTAGCGGACATCCACTCACCTGCTGCCACCACGTCCCTCACCTTGTTGTGTCACTGCCGCATCACCAGCCATCCCATTAAAGTGAATGGGACAGTCGGTGAGTCAACAGCGGGTCAGAGGAGGAGCCGCTGCGGGACAGAGTTGACAGTTGCTCTTTAAAAAATTAAGATTTAAATAAAGTTGATTTAATTAATTTAGTTGATTTTAAATAAAGCCTTTTTACTATTGATTTAAATCAAATCCACCCTGGCTCTTTTGCATGTTTTTATTCGAGTTTCCTTTGAGCATAAACTTTTTTCCACAACACAACCCCCCCCCCCCAGCTAATTTTTTCCTATTATTCTTTGTCTGTTTTCGAGCTTCTTTAAGCTTTTTCATGCTCTTCCACGCGGTTTCTGCTCGAAGGCTCCTGGCAAAAACACGCGTTTGGTGGGGGTGGGGGTTTTATGCCTGTAAACTCCTGAAAAAGCCATACTGTGCATGGACACAACTGAGCATGGCTAACATTGAGGGGAGTTTTCAGGCAGAAAAAGTAGGAGCTCAAAAAAGCTCAAAAGCCTGTAGGAGCCGCTAGTTTGAGCTGCAGCGTGCATGAGCCCTAAATAGCAAAAGTTAACTCATCAAGATAAAAGCTTTGAAGGACTTCACTGTTAGGCTCAGCTCGCACCTATGCGTTTAATGCTTTTTGAAGAAAAGCACTACAGTCAATTTAACGTGGTTTCCTATGGGACATGTTCAGATTTATGCTTTTTCCAGCCACTGCATTTTTTAAAACGGTTGGGGGCTCTTTTTACAAGCAAAAACAGTGCGTTTTTGATTCAAAAGACTTCAATGGAGACGCTGCAGAAAAGCATGTAGTGCGTTTTTGCCTTGGATTGCATTTTTAATCCACTCAAATTGGCCCAAAAAAAAAGTACGCAAAACTCATCAAAAACGTGCAAAAAATACACATGCAAAAAGTACTGCAGAAACGTATCAAAAGCAAACTTTTGGGTGTGAACCGAGCCATATCGATGCAATGTATGCATGCCGCACTTTTATAAAGGAGAAGGTTTCCATGGAGAGTTTACTTCCACATAAAAGTTAATCTACATGGCACAGGCTTTAAAATTCTGAAAACTGACCTTCCACCCCCCTATATCTAATAAGCCCGACTGCCTAAAAACATTCTTCTAACCAAAACTAACAAACTTAGTAGAATCTGCTTGCCAGCTCCTCCTCTCATGGATTCTCGAATCTGAACGCCAGTATCCCCCGCAGGTCACTAACCTAAGCAGTCATTTTAACAAAACAAAACTCTGGTACAGCTCATGCATATGTCATTATTAGGCTGGCAGAAAAGGAAGATGGCAGTCATTGGTGAGGTGCGGTACCTGCAGGCATCTTGTACAGTGTCAAATCATTTTTAGTAGACCTGGCCCCACGCCTAATTTCAGCAGCACTGTACCCGCTGCCTCAATTTTAGCTCCAATCATGAGCTCTACCAGGATTCGTAGATGACCATCATTATCGCTCTTGCACGGCTTGAAAAATCATACTGCTCCCTGTGATACAAACACCTCCACCTTCTCTAGATAATGGCCCCTGGGCATGTAGAACTTGGACCGCAGGAACCATCAAACCTTTCTGCACATTTCTGCATCCCCGATCTACAGATCTACTCATTGTGGTGTGGTGTTTATTCATTTAAATCTTTCATTGGTCTTATTGTATTTCCTTATCACCATCTATTCACTCCTGGTCCACTTCACTGCTGCTCTGCCAGCCGCAGGCTGCCTGTGTTCACCTAGATTTCCTCTCCTACTTGCACGGGTCCCTCCCTCACGATCCACACCACCTAGTCACTTATCTTGCCACTTGCTCACCATTATTATTCCTCACTTTCCTCCTTCAGAGATGTCTCGTGATCTTATGCCTGCCCTGATTGCTGCCCGCTTGGTCGCCCCCGCTCGGCTGTCCACCACGGCTCCCGGTTGGAGGTGCCTTCCGGTGTTTTTGGCACCCCATTTATACACCTTTAGCCGTCGAACTCCAATGAGTAAGTACACTTCGGTGTTATGTGGGGTTTCACCCTACCCCCCCATACCTTTTCAATAACTGACTGCCTTTCATATTTCTTCCATTTTAGACTATCATGTGCATGCTCCTGATGAGTGGCGTATCGGACACGAAACGCGTAGAGCTACCTTATGCTGTGTTTCTACCCATGTATACCCAGATCTTCAAGCTACCGTGCAGTTTTTACCCTTACAGGTCCAGTGAGGCCTTAGGTCCTCCGGACATTACCTCGCAATTATATTTATAGTCAATCTTGTTTCTGGTTGAACAATGGAATTTTATTATAGTTCTGTTCATGACATTGTATCATTATTATTTTTACCTATGTACTATCATGTATTAACCTTCTACCTTTGATATTGATGGTCATGATTCGAGACAATTGTGTTATCAGTTGTGGGCATTTTTGCTACTGTATGTATTTAATTACCTTGATATTAACATTTTATGTATATTCATAAGTATGTATATCAATAAAATTCCCCTGTTCAGCTCAACTACCTTCTTGCCATGATGTGCTTCACACAAAGTCCCACTCTCCTTGCCTCCCTCTTCCAAATCCATGAAAAGATCGTGACTAAGGATGAGCTCCGGCGTGTTCGCAAGCTGCACGTGCAGAGCCCGCCAGGAAGTCGGCACTGTGCTGCGCTAATCACAGGCAGTGAGACATTTCCCGATCTCTGCAGCCGCACATCGGGAAATGTCTCACTGCTTGTGATTAGCGCTGTGCAGTGCCGACTTCCTGGACTCTGAACGTGCAGCTTGCGAACACGCCGGAGCTCATCCTTACTCGTGACAGATGCATTTGGTGTGCATTTCCATGCAGCTGAATGCATCAAACAAGTCCTTTTTCCTAAAACACTGAAGCCTGTTTTCAGACACCTGAGTAAAATGAGGCCTGCACAGGCACACACACACACTCACTTTCTAAAGCTTTAGAAAATCGGACTCGGATATACATCAGTACTTCTCACATGATCCATTTAAAATGTCTTTGCACAAGTGCCATTTTATTGTATACCAATAGTCTGGGAAAAAACATGAATTTCACCGAGGGACACCCTGCAATCCTCCATTCTGATTTGGAAAGATCTTGTTGGTGGTTTGAGAACGTCGTACAAAATGTCAGTAATAATCGGTCTTAGCTAGCATCTGGCAAACTGCTCATGTATTTCCAGCCTTATATACAGCACTACACAAGAGCCGTCATTCTCTGGAGGAATACCACCATGAAAACCAGCTAACTACCGCTAGATGCATTCCAAATTTCTTCATTCAACTATCATGAGCACAGCAATACATACCTCCCATTGTTCTAAAATATAAAAGATCAAACTACCCATGCTTTAAAGCAAATTACTTAAAAGCATTAAAATAAACATTTCTCCAGGACTACGGGCACCGGCATAAAAGATCTTTGTACTGGTGAAGTCCTGGACGAGTTTCTAATTTGCCTCAGGTTATGACTCAGTTTGTGAACTGTAAATATCCCACTACACACTACTGCAATCACAGATATTTGTGGGGAGGGGTAGAGAATTTCATTGCTATGTGCTCCTGTACCGAAACACCCATCAGGCTGGGTTCACACTGGTACGACACAACAGTCGTACCACTTTGGATCTGACTTTGCCCTGCGACTTGAAGTACGGCATGCGTCCGACTTTAATGAACCAGGCACTGTCTGGTATGAATCTTTAGGGGGAACGCCACGCCAGATTAAAAAAAAAAAAAAAAAAAAAAAGGGGCATGAGTCCCCCCTCCAAGAGCACACCAGGCCCTTCGATCTGGTATGGATTTTATCTTTAATGGGAACCCCCCCCACGCCAAAAAAAACGGCGTGGGAGCCCCGCCAAAACGCATACCAGACCCTTATGCGAGCACACAGCCCGGCAGGTCAGGAAAGGGGAGTGGGGGCGAGCGAGCACCCCCCCTCCTGAACCGTACCAGGCCGCATGCCCTCAACATTGGGGGGGTGGGTGCTTTGGCCCTGCGCCCCCCACCTCAAAGCACCTTGTCCCCATGTTGATGAGGACAAGGGCCTCTTCCCGACAACCCTGGCTGTTGGTTGTCGGGGGGCTTATCAGAATCTGGGGGCCCCCAGATCCCAGCCCCCCACCCTATGTGAATGAGTATGGGGTACATTCTACCCCTACCCATTCACCTGAAAAAAATTGTCAAAAATAAAAAACACAGCACACAGGGTGTTAAAGTAATGTATTAGGACAGCTCCGGCGTCTCTTCCAACGACTTCTCCCCTCTCCAGATCTTCTCCGCTGATGTCTTCTAGCCCTCTCTGGTCCTCCTCCATCTGTCCGCTGTCTTCTGCCTCTGCTGGGTCTTCTCTGCTATCTTCTCCGCTGTCTTCTCCCTCTGTTCAATACTGACTCAACGCTCTCTCCCACTCTAATTCCGGGTGTGCAGTGTGCCACTACTTATATTGGCACGGGGCGGGGTCACTATGTGGGGTATAGGGGCAGTGATGTCATAAGGGGTGGGTCTCCGGTGACCCTGCCCCATGCCAACATAAGTAGTGGCACACTGCGCACCCGGCATTAGAGCAGGAGAGCACGTCGATACAACAGAGGAAGAGGACAGCGGAGAAGACTGAGCAAAAGAGCGAGAAGATAGCAGAGAAGACCCAGCAGAGGCAGAAGACAGCGGACAGAGGGAGAAGAACCAGAGAGGGCTAGAACACATCAGAGGAGAGCGGAGAAGACCCGGAGAGGAGAGAAGACCCAGCAGAGGCAGAAGACGTCAGCGGAGGAGGCAGAAGAGTCGGAGATGGGAGAAGAGATCGGAAGAGACGACAGAGCTGCCTTAATAAAATTACTTTAAAAACATGTGTAATCTGTTTTATTTTTGAATGGGTAGGGGTACAATGTACCCCATACTCATTCACATAAGGTGGGGGGCCAGGATTTGGGGGCCCCCTTGTTAAAGGGGGCTTCCAGATTCCGATAAGCCGCCTGCAGACCCCGACAACCAAGGTTGACGGGAAGAGGCTCTTGTCCTCATCAACATGGGGACAAGGTGCTTTGGGGCCCCCCTGCCCCAACGCACCCACCATGTTGAGGGCATGTGGCCTGGTACGGTTCAGGAGGGGGGGGGGGGCGCTCGCTCGTCCCCACCACCTTTCCTGACACGCCAGGCTGTGTGCTCGGATAAGGGTCTGGTATAGATTTTGGGGGGACCCCCCATGCCTTTTTTTGGTGTGCGGGTTCCCCTTAAAATCCATACCAGACCGAAGGGCCTGCCATTTTTTTTTTTTTAATTTGGAGTGGCATGCCAAAGTCGGATCAGTCAAGACGGCGATCCGACTTTGATCAGTGATATTCAATGGGCTGAAGTAGGATCAAAGTAGTGCAGGGAGCATTTTCAAAGTCGGACGGACTTTTGTCGGACCAGTCAAGACGGCTCCCGTAGGGAAACATTGATTTTCACACGTCAAGCGACATGAGCTCCCAATGTCAGAGCGTTTGTCGTACCAGTGTGAACCCAGCCTCACGCTCTCATTTCCTATCCTGGTGTCACACAAGTAAGCTGAAACACTTCCCCACCAGGGTCACTAATGGCAGTAAAGATATGACAAACTAAAAAGGTGGGCAACACAAGAAGAAAATCGGGCGAACGATCATCCAGTTCTCCCCGATGTTTCACAGCAAGTCGGGAGGGAGGGTGGAAATGATGTATGAAAATTCTTGCACTCGTGTTTATTGTTTCTGATCATGCGCAGTCTTTTGTATGTTTTTTTCTGCATGAAAAAAACCAGTGCACAGTAACCACTTCAGCCCTGGGGGGGTTGGTTACTGTGCACGTTTTTTTTCCATGCGGTTTTCATGCAGGGGTAACCTTAATGACCAGGCCATTTTTTGCAATACGGCACTGCATTACTTTAACTGACAATTGTGCGGTCCTGTGATGTTATACCCCAAAAAAAAAAAAAATATATATATATATATATATATATATATATATATAAACAAAATATAAACAAAAAAAAGAACGACAATTTCAAAAAAAAAAAAAAAACACAACATTTTTTACTTTCTGCTATAATACATATCCAAAAAAAAAAAAAACTTAAAAAAATGAATTTTTTTTCACCAATTTAGGCCAATATGTATTCTGCTACATAATTTTGGTAAAAAAAATTCCAACAAGCGTATATTGATTGGTTTGTGCAAAAGTTATAGGGTCTACAAAACAGGGGATATTTTTATGGCATTTTTACTTGTAATGGCGGTGATCAGCTATTTTTAGCGGGATTGCGGCAGCCAAAATCGGACACCTAGCTGGCACTTTAGGGAACCAGTGACATTACTACAGTGATTAGTGCTAAAAATATGCACTGACACTGTATAAATGACACTGGCAGGGAAGGGGTTAACATCAGGGGCGATCAAAGGGTTAATAGAATTCCCTCAGTGTGTTTACTAACTGTGTGGGGGGGGGGGATGAGCTCACTGCATGGACACTCTGATCCGTGTTCCTGATTAGCTAGATCAGTGTCCATGCCTGACAACACAGCGATCTGCATCGCTGTTTACATCGGCAGACCGACATTCTGCCTCTGCAAGGAGCGATCGTGGGTGTGGCCAATCAACGCGCAATCGCGGCTCCAGCGGCACACGCGCCCCCTAGTGGCTATTGACAAAATCACATACAGGTACGTGACTTCGCGCAATAGAGCCGCCTTGCCGCAGTATATGTGCGGCAGGCGGTCAGGAAGTGGTTAAACGAAAATCGTTAGTTCTTTTACGTACAAGAAAAATTTTGAAGTTTGTCCCTTCTGAAATTTTTGTTTGGAAAGTCTGAATTGGATGTTGAAAGTTGCTAACACACTATACAAAAATCGAAGGATCGTGCCTCGTGCATTATTTTTCTTCTGAATTTCTCAACGTGCGTACCCAGTCCAACCCTTCCCAGATAGCAAGCAATTAAGCTACAATTTGAAAAGAACTTGCTAAGCTATTGCTAGACTTGCCAGGCTTCACAAGTTTCTTGCACAATTGCAGCAAGTCAGCATTGCATGACTCCAGATCAACTTTCTTTGCAAACATTCAGCAAGTCTGCTACAAGTTCTGATTCAGCTATGTTGTGCAATACTCATCCCACCACAGGGGTCACTGTGGCTGCATTTTCATGCTGTAGACTCGCCACTCCAACTTTGCTCTTGCTAGAGACTTGCCACACAAATTTTCTACAAATTGGAAAAAAGTGTCAACAAGAACTTGTGTTTCAAGTGTTCTGCAAGTGTACAACTTGCCAGTGAAAATGTACAGCAAGTTAACAGACTTACAATTCAACTCTGCCACAAATCTGTGGCAAGTTATCCTTGCTATCTGGGTTTTCAATTGAGTTGGGCATTAGTTGTGTATTAATTTGGAGCACAGAAAAGCAAATCAATGATTTTTCATTTTCTGTAAACAAGACATAATGAATTCCATAGATGAAAATACCAAAATGCTTACTTCTCCAACATACTTCATAAACAATAACCGCCAATACAACAAAAAGGTCTCGCACCTTCACAACCATTCCATTTCAGCTCGTTCAATTAAAGGGGTTGTAAGGGTAGAAGGTTTTTTTTTTTTAATCTTAATACATTAAAATAAAAAGCCTTCTGTGTGCAGCAGCCCCCCTCAGCCCCTCTAATACTTACCTGAGCCCCTTCTCTGTCCAGCGATGTCTACAAGTGTCTCAGCTGTCCCAGATTCCCCTGTGCCATTGGCTCCCACTGCTGTCAAAGTCAGCTAGCCAATCAGAGGAGAGAGGGATCGGGGTCAGGGCTTGGTGTCTGAATGGACACAGGAGCTGTGACACGGCTCGGTGCCCCCATAGCAAGCTGATTGCTGAAGAGGCACTGAACAGGAGGGAGGGGCCAGGAGCACAGAAGAGGAACCCAAGAAGAGGAGGATCCAGGCTCCTCTGTGCAAATCCACTGCACAGCGCAAGCAAGTATAACATGTTTATTATTTTTATAGGGAAAAATAAATAAATAAAATAAAAAAACGAGCCTTTACAAATAACAAACATGTCATATTTACCTCCACTGTGCAGCTCGTTTTGCACAGAGCGTCCTCGAAACATCCTCTTCTGGGGTCCCCCGGCGGCTCTAGCGGATCCACCCCACATCAGAAGAGAAACACCCTCTAGGAGAGAATCCCCCCTAGAAACACCTAGGAGAAACGCTCTCCCGGGGGTTGCCTTGCAGGCACACTTCCGAGTCCATCATTTGTGTCCATAGACACAAATGCCGGACTCGCCCCCGCCCCCCACGTCATTGGAACTGATTGACAGCAGCGGGAGCCAATGGCTGCGGTGCTATCAATCTATCCAATCAAGAGCCGAGAACTCAGGGCAGAGGAAGAGCGTGTCTCCACCGTGGGAAATTCCAGGGCTCAGGTAAGTAAAACAGGGGGGCTGGGGGGGGGCGGTCGCTGCCAGGTGTTTTTTCACCTTAATGCATAGGATGTAATAAAGGTGAAAAAACACGAGGGTTTACAACCCCTTTAAGCTTTCACAATAAGCCCACATTCACACGGAGGGCCAGTTTGAAATCATGCAAGTACAGCTGCATGATTTCAAAGCGGCATTTCAGTCTGACTTCAGGGGCGATTGAAAGGAAATCCAATCTGTGCTGGTTCCTGCACAGATGTCTATTCAAATAGCCCCCAAAGTCGCCAATAGTGCAGGAACTACTTTTGGTAATCGGTCCAGCGCCACAAAGCCGGTGTCGCACCGATTCGGACGGTGCCATTGCTGGCAAAAGGCAGCGATTTGACATGTCAAATTGCATGTCAAAACAGCCTGATATGAACGTGGGCTAAAACCTGGAAGCTGATTGGTTACTATGCACAGCTGCACCAAGTTCTGCGTGCACCGGTTTTAGTAAATTTTCCCCAGTATCTTCAAGTAACATGAACACTGCATGAGTTGTGAATGTTGACACAGGTAGCAAAACAGCTTTGTACTAATGAGTGTGTCCAGAAACACTTGTGTGGAAACTATGAAGGTAACAGCAAAACATATACAGTATGTCAAGTGGGATTACAGAAGAGGTTTTGGAAATAAGGACAAAAAGGACTCCAAATGGCAATTCATCAAACTTGGATGCCGACAAAAATGCTTACAAATTGGTAAATCAGCAAATAAGTTATAGCATTTTAAAGGGTGTGTGCATGAAGATGCTGGCCAAGCCTCCTGTTAGTTTTCCCAAAATTATCATCTTTACTGCACCTGGAAGGGTGCCCAGAAAAGCATAAAAGGTAGTGATGCACAAATACTGGTATCGGTGCCCATACTAGGCATTTTCGTGAGTATTGGTACTCGCGAAAATGCTCCGATACGTAAAAAACTGATACCGGAAGTGACGTCAGCGGGGGGGGGGGGGGGCGTTGGATGCCTCTTCCTCCTATACGGCAGTGGGGTTCAGAGCAGAACATGCCTTACGGCGCCAGGACGGGGGGGCAAATCCTCAGCACAATGGGAACAGTCTGACAGCTGGCCACACTGACACTCCTGCTCCCGGCTGTCTTTTTTCATTATGCAGCACCGCCGCAATCCTCATCTGCCTCTGTAAACAAGAGGGTGGGTGATGTCATGACTCCTCCCGGGAGAGAGAGAGAGAGATCTTAAGATAAGCTATGTTTAGTGGCGCTTTACCAACGTTTTTGCGGGGGTTAAAATGACCCACAAAGCACCTCTGCAGCCACGCTTTGCCGGCGGTTCGGCAGTGGTGCCCATTCAGTTCAATGGGCAGGAGCAGTTTAGGAGCTACTAACAGGACTTTTTTTTAGAGTCCTGCAAGAGCACCACTCCGGTGTGAAAGCACTCGGCCTTTCACACTGGAGAGACAGGAGAGGCTCTTTACAGGCATTAAGTAGGCGCTATTTTTAGCGCTGTAGCGCCTGTAAAGCGCTTCAGTGTGAAAGGGGTCTAAGGGCAAGAGGCTGGACAGCATCAGCACGTGTTTTTCTATAGTGTGAGGCAGCTGTGGAAGCGTCCCTGGAAGCAGAACAGAGTATTGAGGGGAGCAAGTCCTGCAAACAGAACCGAGTATTGAGGGGAGCAAGTCCTGCAAACAGGTTAGTGTAAGGTGTCAGCAGGGTACAGACTGGTCTTATACACTAGCACCACAATGTATATGTTATACACACACACACCAGTCTGTATATAATGTACAGTACAGTGTCAGTGTACAGACTGGTCTGTACCTAATGCCCTGTACAGCGCCTTCCCTGTGATGCCTCCTCCTTCCCCAACCAGCTGTCACCTCTGCCCCCATGTCTCCCAATGACCCTCCCATCCCCATACTCTTCCCCCAGCGATCACAGCCTTTTTCTTCTCAACTCTTCCACCCCACAACCCCCATATCACCCCACCCTCAACTACCCTGCCCTCACTTACCCCTCTACTTCCCACCCCTCCCTTGTCCAACTCCCCAACCACCCCCCTACCTACGCGATAGGTATCGGTGAGTACTTGCAAAAAAGTATCAGTACCAAAAATGTGGTATCGGTGCAACCATATATAAAGGTGACAAAAATAAGAGGGGAGGGGGTGGAATTACTAATGGGACATTGGTAAGATGTTATTTTATTATGTTAGATGAAAGATTGGGCATACAGTTTACAGGGCTGCTTCCCAATGTGGAAAAAAAGTACATGCAGTATAGGTCTGTTTTAACATAGGCATTTCTAATGTGAATCTAACAACATGGACATCAATATGCTGCAGGGTCCCTTTTTCCATAGGGGAACAAATGTTCATTCCAAGCATAGAGATGAACAGCGAATCATAAGACGGAGGAGAGCAAACTATAATCGAGAAGAATGAATGACATGAGGAAGACTGAGCAATGCCTCGGATCTATGGCACTGTATCAGGAATGGAGGGTTCCTCAAGATGTCACTGCAACCTGTGCCTGCATGGTTTCCTCCCACACTCCAAAGACATGCTGCTGGTAGGTTAGTAAATGGAAAGAGGAAAGGATTGCCGCTCATGACCAGCAAAGGTGAATAAACGATAAAAAGTGGCTTCAGCCTACATGTCTCCAACCAAACCACACACACCCTGATGCATTTCGCCCCACCCATCAGGGCTTAATCATAGGGCCCTGAGGCCGCATTTTAAAGTTTATTCACCTAGACTGGTTGAGAGTAGCGGCGATCATCTCTTTAAATTCACTAACCCCCTGGATTGGTAATAGGACAAGCCTGCACTCTATGTTCTGGGACACAGGGATATGCCTTCATCTCTACTTAGAGCGGCCACAAAAGCAATCAAACAAGTCACATGCTGGTAGGTTAATTGGCTCCTGTCTAAATTGTCCCTAGTAAGTGTATGTATGAAAGCTAGAGATCTTAGATTGAGAGCTCTTTGAAGGCAGGGACTGGCGTGAATGTAGAATATACATGTAAAGCGAGACTAAAAAAAATGTTCTTAGTTGTACAGTACAGGCACAGGCTCCTCTTTGCGGATGAAGCACAATGCTCTACAACTGGCATAAGAAACAGGTAACACTATAGCCCTAAAACTTTCAAAAATGCACTTTCTAAAATGGCTGTTTGATGCAACAGACCTACTAATGAGACAAAGCAACTACTGCAAAATGTCAAATTTGTTTTCATAAAAACAGATGTAAAATATATGTATTTTAAATAAGTTTTTCCAGGTACATCCTGGTGTGCTGCAAATGGTGTAGGCAATTGATTATGGGAATGGCTTGGTATTTTGGAATCAATTTCAGAAGTGTACATGTAGGGTGTTAAATACAGTAAAGCCATTTAGCAACTCACATGGTTGATTATTAAAAGAGGCACATCTAAGTATGCAGGCATCCGGGGTAAAGCTGTGCAAATAGACCATCCCCCGCACCACCATCGATGTCGTCCCTTCAAGCCTCACTTTCTGATCGCTCTATTGCAGGGTAGTCTTCCCAGTCATGATTGCAGACTGACAGCTGGCGGTGCGGAGGATGGTCTATGTGGACAACTTTACCCGATGCCTACACACTTAGATGTGCCTCTTTTAGCTCATGTTCACATTGGGTCGCACCGATCCCCAAAAAGTTGTTCCTGTACTACTTTTAGCGACTTTGGGGGTGATTTGAATAGACATCTGTTCATGAACCCGCACAGATGTCTGTCAAATCCCCCTTGAAGTCGGACTGCATTGCCAATTTGAAATCGTACGAGTTCAGCTGAACTCGCACGATTTCTAACCCGCATTTAGTGTGACCCTATGCTCAATCATCAACCATGTGAGTTGTTAAATGTTGTACTTTCATTAAATGTAACAATATTGCTACACTTAAGAGGCCCCTCTTGTCTCTTTTATACTCTGTAGCCCCTGCTGGATTATCCCCTTGTGGAGGCTTCCATTAGTGGATGGACATTTTATGGTTACACAACCTGGTCACATTGATATAATCTTTTTATATGGCACGATAAACTGAAGGACTTAGACCCCTTTCACACTGGGGCCGCGGCCGCGTTAGCGCTAAAGCGTCGCTTGTTTTAGCGCTCCCAAACCGCCCCAAAGATGCTGCTTGCAGGACTTTTCCTAAAGTCCCGCAAGCGCCCCACCCCACTGTGAAAAGTCACACTGGAATGATTAACAGGAGGTGGTTTTCAGGCGCTTTACAGGGGCTAATTCTAGCACTAAAACGTCTGAAAACTGCCTCAGTGTGAAAGGGGTCTTATGAATAAATGGGTGTGGAACGAATCATCTGAGTTTCCATTATTTCTTATAGGGAAATTTGCTTTGATAGAAGAGTGCTTTGGATTACAAGCATGTTTCCGGAATGAATTATGCTCGCAATCCAAGGTATTACTGTACATGCTTGGTGCGCAACAGTTTGTCTGCAACTTTCAGTAAAGCAAACCTTTAACAATTGGAACAAAAAAACAAAAGAAAAAGAAAAACAAACAAATTCCTGAAAAATTGCTCATCTTTTAGGACAAGAAACAAGATGCCTGTTAAATCTATCTGCAATAAAAATGTGGCATTTTTATCAGCTTAAAAATGGCAAAAGGTTGCAAGCTTTTCGGTCAAGTGACAAAACAAAATATTACACAGCTGGCTAGCCTCCTGTGAAAGCCATTATGCAGGCACTGGGTCAGCAGTCTAACTCAGGGATCTGTAATACACATTGCAAATTGCCATTTTTGCAGAATGCAACTTTAAAAATAGATATGACAATAAGCAACTTTAGCAGACACAGTTGAGCAGCGGACTCTGCCACACTGTAAATGCTTCTAACCTGTCTACCTAGCCAAAGCCACACTTCTCTTTTCCATTCTTCTATCAAGCACACAACAAATAAAGGGGAAGCCTGTGTCTATGTCCAGGGGGGTTTATACTGCGCCCATATGCTTTACTCCTTTTCCAGGGTGAGAAGGCATGCTGGGGATTATATAGAGGCCTGTGAAGGTCCAACAACCACAAAATGCAACAGAAAGTTGTGAACAGCGATGCCTTGAGTAAAATTTCCTGCAAGCATCCACCGCAAGCAAAGTAGCCCAATCTGCCAAATTTGTGCATTTCAGTTTGCTTGTCACTACTGGGAAACTGCACTGCAGTTGGTAAGAGTTAAGGCTTTCTTTTTTTTAATGGATGTCTATTATCCCTGGAAGGATCAATACGAAAAATTTCCACCACACTTTTCAGCTAATCAGCACAAAAAGCCTGTTTAAACTGCTCTGGGGAAACAGCGCCTCCTCACTTATCGTAGGAACAAGAAGTGATGTGAATTCTCCTTAGTGGGGGTCACAGACACCAATAAAACCTATGAGCCAGTGAACATGAAGAAGGATGGTAAGCCGGTCCTTGAGAAAGCAGGTCGGGTAGGTCTGGCAGTTCCCACAGAATGTGGCTATTGAACTTCCTTGTTCTAGTCCCGTCGCACGTGTTGTAAGTCACCGCGTTCTGGACGGTCGGACTTTGGTTTGACCGTGTGTAGGCAAGACCGATTGAATGGAATTCCGTCAGAGAAACCTTCGGAGTTTATTCTAACGGCAAAAGCGGTCGAGTGTACGTGGCAATAGACATCAAAAGAAGGCCCTTGAAACCTGAGCACAATCCAGTCCACCATTCACATCCAGCATCCAACAGGGGCCATGGAAATGCCTTAGGAAGAGCCACAAACTGGAAGTGCTACTCACTCAATTCAAATTCCCTAGCTTGCAGCAATGCATTAATAGACCAGACCAATTCTATCCGGAACTTCTGGACCCACAAGAAGAAGGTTTTGAGGACCTTCGGGTCTAAAATGGGGTGGGACCATAAGCAGGTTTGAAAAAAAAAAAAAACACCTTTAAACTGTTTTCCGAGGGAACTGAAACAATCACTCCTGAAGAGTGACACTGCAAGGCAGTCTGCAGGGCCTTGAAATC
The DNA here is from genome assembly GCF_042186555.1 of Aquarana catesbeiana. Lineage (NCBI taxonomy): Eukaryota > Metazoa > Chordata > Amphibia > Anura > Ranidae > Aquarana > Aquarana catesbeiana. Next base: position 217,727,087 of record NC_133333.1, on the reverse strand, counting down.
TCATTGCAAAGACAGGAAGGTTTGAGTCCTTTCTAAAGATTTTCCAAAGAGCCGATCTGGGTCAAA